>NC_063058.1:31882085-32052636 GCF_018812025.1 Megalobrama amblycephala
CTCCATATTCTTCTTTTATTTATGTTGTTTTCGCTGCAAATCAGCGCACAGGCAATTCATATTTCAAGCTTCTTGCGGACTACTATTTTTAATAATAATCCCACCGTGTGTCTCAATCAGCTCCCTAGTTCAGTAGTCAGGGCACTGATCAGGGTATCAGCCACATTCACTTTCATTATATACTGATTCACTACCTAGGGAGCTAAGGAGCTGATTGAAACGCAGGGCCAGTCTCACGTGAGAACTCCGGTCTTGAACGCGTGATATCGCGTTGTTTCCTTGTCACGTCTCGCGTGTGTTTGGTTGTGAAACGTAGTTTGCGTGCCAGACAGAGTTGTCGGCGATTCGGAAGTCCGTGACATACGGAATCACTCTTGTATCAATACAGTTCTATCTAATCTGATGTAATCTCATCTAAATTAAATTGTGACAATGAGATCACCACTTGTGTCATGTGTAGCCTGCAACGGATTCACATACTGATCAATAATATAAAATATACAATGATGTGATCATAACTGACATGAGTAGGCTAGTTGAAATATTTTGGATGAGCAGGTTAACCCTTATATTCTGTTCAGGGTCTCTTAGACCTATCATAAAACCGAAATCATAAAATAGGATTAAATGCATTTTCCTTTGATGCATCAGGTGAAGCGCCAATGTTTTCAAACCAGCTGTCTCGATTTTCCGATACTGCATGACGTTTGAAGCTTCAATCACGTGGTATTGTCATTTCGATACAAGCATTGTTACAGTGTGTGATACAATAGTGCTTTGAAAACTGCGTCGGAGCCCCGGTATCAACCGTCCCATCACTAATGACGGCTGTTGGATTGAAAAATCAGCCGCGGCTCTTTGATGAAAATAGTCAGCAGCAAGCTTTTTTGGCATAATGGTTATAAGGGGAGACTTTGGTCACGTCCTCCGACGCGATTCTCCAATGAGATGCTGCTACGGAGCTTAGACACGCCCCGTACTGTTTCTTCTTTGTTCATTGATTGCATCATGTGACGTTCGTGGAACATTTTCCTGTTTTGATTAGTAACTTTGTAAAGTTTCCTAATATCTCCCTGATACAGAATTTCAATGTTTCATGCGCCCAGCATTATAGAGAATAATAAATCCTGTAATTCAAAGTCAAACATGACACATCTCTTGCACACATATCACTACCCTAACCTAATAAAACAATGATTACAATAATGCATTTGAGGAAAACAAACATATAATGCAACGAATAGACATGTTAGAAATCACATCATAGCGTGTATGATTCTGAATATATTTAACCCTATTAAATGATCTCTCAACGTTTGTCCTTTTGAGATTTGAGATTGAGTCTGTATAGAAGAGTTTAAAATTGGGTCAGATGCAATCCCTCAGTACTGGAGGTATTTGTGTTGGACCCATTTTGCTTTAGGTCTGTTGATTAATGTTTCCTGTTCCATTTCGTTGATACAAAAGGTCTTGTGAGAGGATCGATGAAATTGAATGTGATCAGGAAAGGCTCTGAACAGATATTCTCTGTTCTTAAGTCACGCTACCACTTCTCTTAACGCTGATTAAGTTGGGAAACAAATGAACAACTGTTGCATGTTCATTGTGTGTTTGTTGCCTGAGGCAACAAGAATTAAGTCAGGGAGGGGTAATTCCTTGTTCACTGTCCACAAAATTAGTTTTTTTTTGTTGTTGTTGTTCACAAAATCAGTGTTTGGTCAAAGTCGTTTGGTAATCTCTGTTGAACGAGGCACTAAAATGGTTACATATGTAACCCAAGTAGGGCTGGGCGATATATCGCATGCGATTGTCACGCGCATTTCGTCAGTAAAGCCGGTTCCCTGATTACCGCTAAATCGGCATCACCTGCTTTCAAATGGAGCGGCATTTAATAGACAGAACCGTAGTTCACTGACAAGCCACGCAATATCGCGTTCATTATCGAAAGCGACTCATCTGCGATATGAACGCGATATTGCGTGGCTTGTCAGTGATCTACGGCTCTGTCCGTTAAATGCCGCTCCATTTGAAAGCAGGTGATGCCGATTTCACGGTAATCAGGGAACCGGCTTTACTGACGAAATGCGCGTGACAATCGCATGCGATATATCGCCCAGCCCTAAACCCAAGACATTTTTTTTTGTTACTTTTAGTTATTTGTGTTGTTCATTCAAAAAACAAGAAAACATATAATTTCCTTTGTTAAAATGAAAACCTTAACTATTTTATGGCATACTTCAATAAATAAAGATTCAATATACAAAACTATTTTATTTTGATTGTTTTGAAATAAATTAGTATTGTAGTTCATATTTTCTGATTTCCATAGCACATGTATGAATTCGTTACTTTTACCATAAAGTCACATATCAATTGGTAGAGGCTGATATGTAAAAAATTACGGGATGTGTTGAAAAAAATATATATATTGAGTGTGATAACTAGCGACATAAGTAGATAAGAAATGCAAACAAACAATTTTTCAAATGCCTTCTTTTTTTTTTTTTTTTTTTTTTGATGGGGCAGCTAAAAGGATATAGACCGACCCATTATGACTAAGTATAATTAAAGTGACTCCCTAATAAACACAGGAGAACACTGAAAGGCAGAGTGAGATCGCTTAATCTCACGCCCCAATATTAACATAAATCAATGCAAACACAATGACAACACTGACTGCATACAGATATTTGGGCTTCATAAATCTCAGCAGAAATACTTTGAGCGACTGATCTTTAAACATCTGTAAAGTGTAGCAGCTGTTCTCATTGTCAGACACCATTCGTTGGATCTTCATCAGGAGTTTATTGACCTGATCTCTGTTGTTCAGATCTTTGTTGTTCAGCAGGTGAAATCTCCCTCCACACTCCTCTGTTAGTTTGGACAGTTCTGCGTTTTCTCTCATTAGTTGTACAGGTGGTTCACTGTGAAGCTCGTCTCCATGTGTGAAGAGGACAAATGTGTGTTTCATGGCCTTCTCTCCAAACATCTGCTTGAATAAGAACACAATATTTGCGTCTTGCTGAGTGAAAGTGTGTAAAGGGAGAACCAGAAGGATCACGTGGATTCCCGAAGAGCACATGTTCAGTCCTCTCTTTAACTCCACACTCAGATCAATGGCAGATGAATTAAAGAAGTTTGGAGTGTCCAGTACAGTAACTCTTCTGTTTGACACTTCAGCCGTGTGTGTTTGGCATCTGTCAGTGATGGAGGTCAAACTCCGCTTGGATGGAAACACATTTTCACCCAGGATAGTGTTTCCAGAAGCGCTCACTCCTGAACCGGTTTTACCGATCAGCAGAATCCGAAGATCACATGAGTGATCTAGTGACTAGCGGCTGGTTGACATATTGCTCCATAACTGAAAAACACCAGAAATAGTTACATCACAATCTCATGGCAATTTATAACGATTTAAGTAAATTGATTTTATGATTTTATAAAAGTGGCTGTTTAAAATAAACTTGCATAAGTGAGCAGAATCTAGACATGTACCATACTAATTACCTGAATATTAAACTTGTCTTTGCAGGGTTCTGTGATTTGGCTCTATTTATTAATTTAATTTTATTTATTTTTGTCATATACCACACATATTGAAATTAAATGAAAGCATGTGGTGCATAAGATTGGTGCACAAAAAACAGCTCAGGGAGGTCAAATCCATCACTGCTTGCAGCTATATTTTATATTTATTTTTTTGTTTAGTGCTGTGATACTGGGTTTTGGTGTTATTGTGCTGTGGTTGGTTATTGTGTGCAGGAGTGAGAGTAGTAATTGGTTTTCTTTATCGCTTAAATTGGACTGGAGATACTGGCAGTTTTTTTTTTTTTTTTTATCTGTCTTCCAGTGTACTGCTGCCCAGATTCTGTGGAGGCCCATGCCACTGTGGGACTGAAACAAGACTGTTGCTTCTGACCCAAAAGATAATCGGACTGCTCCCAAAGACAAAACATCTTGCTGGATTCTTCTAAAGATAAAACATCTTCCTGCATTCTTCTAAAGATAAAACATCTTGCTGGATTCTTCTAAAGATAAAATATCTTCCTGCATGCTTCTAAAGATAAAATATTTTGCTGCATTCTTCTGATGTAAACAGGGAACTTAAGAGCATTCTGATGAAATATAAGACTGCAAATCAACTAATCATCCATGTGGGGAAGAACGATATTCGGAAGGAGCAGTCAGAACTCATTAAGAGGGATTTCAATGAACTTTTTGAAACACTTAGAAGACTAAAAGTTCAGTCTTTCATCAGTGGACCACTCCCAGCAAGAGGAACAAATAGATTTTCACGATTGCTTGGGCTTAACACATGGCTGCAAAAAACCTGCAACTTAAAGGCACTGAATTTCATTGACAACTTCAATCTGTTCTGGAGTCAGAGACAACTGTTCACTCATGATGGCCTGCACCCAAACAAACTGGGCTCAAGAGTGCTAAAGAACAATATCTACTTCTGCCTCCATCATCCTTCAGCAGTGTGTGCAAATCCACTCAACCTGAATGGCACAAACACACCTGGACAGAGTGCAACTGACCACAGGACTTCACTTCAGCAGCTGAATGGACATGCGGTTGACACATCCCACAAGGTCAATGATACATGTAACACCACGCAGCCACAACAACCACTGCTCACGGACACAATCCTGACTGAGCCCTGCCCACAGAGCTCACCGAGAGACAGTGACGTGTTAGAACTGCTCCAAGATTCAGCACCCAAGGACAACTTTCAGGAAAACAGCCAGGGAAGCCAGGACAACATATTACAGTCTCCGGTAACACCAGAGCAACACCCCTTCTCACCGGACACATTATCCCTCTCTCCAGCTTCCCCTCTTCTGTGCTTCTCAGAGAAAATGGAGGAACTGGTGTATGCTGGAACCAAACTCTCCCACTCTTTTGCTGCGAGCCCCCAGATATCAACAAAAAAGCGTCAAGCCCCGAAACCACCAAAGCCTGTGGGCCCCGCTCGCCCTCCTCCTCCTCCTGCGAGAGCTCTTCGGCCCCTGCCACAACGCCAGGGCCCTCACCCTCCTCCATCTGTTCTAGGTGGACCAAAAACAACCGATAACAGCTCTCAGTGATGTGTGTCGGGTCCCCGCTATGATAACAGTGACTTTATCAAAAAGTTTACAGAACAAATGGGAACCCAGTGTGCCTGTTGCTTTCTCTATTTCTGTTTTATTACGTGATAGAAAGCCTAAGGCCTTCTCAAACCATTTGGCAAACCCATTTGATCTGTAAGACTGTAAGAAAGTAAGACTGTTAAGTTAGTATTTTCAAACATCCGTTCACTTAAAAATAAATCACTTCTAGTCAATGACTTAATAACCACAAACAACCTAGATTTTATGTTTCTAAATGAAACAATGCTTGAAGACAGCTGCAGTGCAACAATCCTGAATGAAACAGCCCCTCCTAACTTTACTTTTATGAGTGTCTGCAGAGCTGTTAGGAGAGGTGGAGGTGTAGCTGCTCTATTTAAAGATGTCTATCAATGCAAGCAAGTGTCATTTGGTGATTACTTGTCTTTCGAATACTTGGGTATTGTGTTAAAAGGTGCTCCTCGCATTCTACTTATAGTTATCTACAGTCCTCCAAAATACTCTCCAGCCTTTGTGGAGGACTTTACAGAACTGTTATCAGCAATTTCCTCTGAGTTTGACTGTTTTGCTATTACTGGGGACTTTAACATCCACATAGAAAATGCAGAATCCAATATGGCAAAAGAAATCATAACTGTTTTGAATACTTTTGATCTGACTCAACATGTAGGTACATGGACCTACACACAATCGTGGACACACTCTAGATTTAATTATCAGTAAGGGTCTAAACATTTCATCCAATGTCATTAAGGATTGTGACCTGGAGTATATGGCTGTTAGAAATGTCGACCTGTTTGACTATGCCACCCCCACTTTTCTGGGATAGGGGACCCTAACAAAGATATTTTTGAAACACAGGCAGTTCAAATAAATGAACTAGAAGCAAGAGTACAAAAAGGCTTACACTTTATTAGAAAGGCAATCACAATCCTTCTCACATATATTATTGTTGAAATAATCTGGTCAGCAGCAATATTGATATTAAGATGTAAATTGGAGAAAAACAAAAATCAAAATAGAAAACATTAAACAAAAAAAAAAAAAGAAAATATACAAAACAAATCAGGATTAAATCAAATTAACTAAATATCACAAAACCAATGAAAATATAATAATGAAATAAAGTCAACCAAATCGAAAATTAACAATTTAAAAAGCAAATCAAATCAAACTTGAATCACACCATGCGGGAGGAAACGAAAAAATGAATCAAAAGCACTCAAACCATTCGTGAAACACACAATCCAAACCAAAATAAGACCTCCCATACAGTGGTACACCAATCAATGAACAAAACTGTACAACAAATGAATAGAAAAATCACTGAAAATTATAATGACAAGAAAACCCAATAAACTAAATATAAACAAAACAAAAACTGAACAAATAAACCTCAAATTTTAATGGGAAAGAAACTGTGACTCTAAACCCGAAGGAGGATTTATAGCCTGTAATTAAAACCATTTCACATTTTTATTACACAAAATCATCATGTTACATTAAATCAACCATATAAAATACTCATGTACCTTCTAAAAATATGCTATGGCTCACTTTGTTACGTCTCAGTCAACAGTCTCATGGATTGCAACAGTCTATTCTGTATGATTGTCCATGGATGCTGGCACTCGTAACTCAGTATAAACACAAAGTGACCCTAAAAGAACACATCCTAAATTTATGGCACCGCATTTTATATCAATTACAACTCGTCAATGAACTTGACCATACACTCACATTGGGTAGTTGAACCCTGATGCGGACTCGCAGAGTTGCACGTACACAGCGCTTTAAAATCAACAGGTCGTCAGCACACAAATAATCCTAAAAACACATTAGCAGGCATATTAGACGTTTCTCATTAAAATCTACTCTTATGAATAATAATAAGAACCCTATTTACTCACACTGAATTGTTGAGAGCAGCAATCCCACACAAGCAGTTCTTCCAACGAACCAGAGAGAACCCCCCACACACACTCGTTCATCAGCAGAAAACGAGAAAAAACGCTGTTTCACAGAAACCCATGAGACTTTTAAAGTAAACTGCCCTATCACATCACCTGCCCCTTAAAGGCATCGTATACTCATTCCAGTTACATCCACCCCATCTTTCAAAGGTCGCCATACCGGTGACAACACTTACACTCATTACACCCATCCTAGTTCCAAGGTCTAAAAGGGACATATAGGGAACTTACTGAAGCTGAATTTGGGAGAACTTGATCTTGTGGTGATCGCACCGGCCTTGGAAGATTAAATGGATTTGAATGTTGGCCAGCCCTTGTTCTAACCGACCGGCGTAGATCGAATTCTGCCTGTCCCTGCTCTGATTCCCGTTCTAAATGACCATACTCTAGCAGGAGTCCTGCCGGAGGACAATTTGCCTCAACTACGTATCTATCCAAGGGTACATACCCATCAGGAATGATTCTTACAGAGAGCCAGAGTACCTACTGGCAGAACAGGCACAGACTCGGGATAATGGCATGCTCGCTGGGCTGCTGCCACTCCTAGGCGTTTCTTAGCCTTAACATACACCAAAGCCAAATGGTCCCGATGACTTACCACCCAGTCTTGAGCCGTTGCCGTTGCTGCGTTGGTTTCTGGCCAAACATAAGCTCATGGGGGAATAGCCAGTGGATTGATGTGCAGAGGTATTAATAGGCAAAGAGTAACTGTGGTAAAAACTGTGGCCATACCCTTTTCTTTTCAATGGGCAGAGTAAGCAATAAATCATGCAAAGTGTGATAAAACCTTTTGCACTGCCCATTTCCCTCAGGATGGTATGCTGTGGTCCTACTCTTTGAATTAGTGATGGGCAAATGAAGCCTCATGAAGCACTGAGGCTTTTCCCTCATTGTATCGGGCAAAGATTCAAAGCTTCGAGATTGTCGAAAACAGCGCCATCTGGTGTTTAGTAAAAAATAATGCAGCTAAAACCCTGTGAAACAAGCTTCATCGGACGAAGCAGCCACCACACAGTTTCATGTTATGCGCTCAAATAAAAGCCTGATAGTGCGTGCACGTGTGTGTTGAATTTATCTCAGTGATAAATTAATGTACCCATTAAACTATGGCATTTAATACCAGAATGATTATCAATATAATGTAACAGAGGAATAAATGTACACAAATTAATTTCATATGGAAAATATTTTATTTTTCTGAAATAATTTGTATTCTTCATGTTACTTGTATAAATGTATCTAAAAAATTAACTGAATTTGTCTGAATGAAAACCTACTCATAAAGTAAGATCTGGGGGTTTGAGCATTCCGATACGCGAAGTGAATCGCACACGTGATTGGACAGAAAGTGAGGCTTCGTTTGTCATTGGTCACGTGATTTCTACGTTACTGACACAAGCCTGGAATCGAGTCTTCATCTGGCACGCCCATTTATGCTCGACACAAGCTCCGAAGCCTCGGTTCAAATGTCACATCACTACTCAATTCGGTTAAGTCTGACGCTTCCGGGTCCTAACGCTCTATCTCATACCACAAGAAAACAACAAATGGTGCTAATATACACACACGATGTGGTGTAATACTACAAAAAATATATAATTATAACCTTTATCTCCATACCAATATTCCAGATGGCCAGACAATGATTCATCTTTTATAAATCGTTAAAATATTAATGTCTGTGACGCTGTGAGCACGGAGACTGTTGTGTAGACTGTAAGTATTTAAAATGTTTAACTTTTTAAAATGATTGATGTTTAATATGAATAAATAGCGCTCATAAACGGCCGTCGATGGCATTCTCAAGTGAAACGAGTCAAGGCTTGGACCCGGAAACGGCGTTCCTTACATCATGACTTAACAAGCGGATAGGTTGTTTGCAATCACGTTCTGGTGACGAGCGAAATTCCGGTGGAGGGCAAGCAGTGAAAATTAGAATGGAAGAGATAGGGAAAAGTTCGTTCTGTGCTGGTTTAGAAAGGTATAAACAAAAAATCACAACATATGTTGGACATGATCATGATGTTGGACATGATTATGTTATGAAGAGGAGCGACTTTTCCACTGAATTGAAAGACTTGATTGCCATCGAGGAGGTAGATATAAAGGATGTAAAGCTGCCGTCACGCCGCGTTCAGTTCTAGTCTGGGTTTGTTTATATCGCGCTGCCTTTCTGCTAGTAATGTTAAGGGCAGTATTTTAATTTTCTTTCATGATTGTGAAAAATGTCGCCATTGTTGGTCATTTATGCTGATGCGAGAATTGTAATAGGAACTCACGATATCGTTCGGGGAAAAAAACTGGACACTAAATTTTCGCCTTGGTTGAGAAGGTGAGGGAAGATGACTAGCAAATGTAATAATGTCACTAAATAAACCCACTGCCTTTCACTCAAAATAATCACATACTTAGCTGAGTTTTGTATTTGGTTTTTGTGTAATAATTAATTAACATTGTTTGCGAGTATGACTCTCACTTCTGAATGATTATAACTTGCACACAGCCACTTCAGAACTGTTGACGAGCTTCTGTGGGTTTGATTTTGGTTGTTATTTGTTGAAATTTGTTGAAAAAATACAGCATGTCGGTGTCTGTCCCCTGAATGTGACCCTCGGATTCTCCTTCGTGGTCATATGGGAAAGTGAATATTTACAAAAATAACATTAAAACTAGTTACATTTACACGCTTCCAGCAAAAAAACTGCATCGACTTATGTCAGCTTGTTAAACATTTATTTTATTTGGACATTTTCTACCATACAACGGCTGAAGCAGCAGCGCGTGAAACTGTTCTCATGGTAACCACATCAACATTATGAACGGAACTCTACAAAACTAAAGTGAAAACACTCTCGATTTTAACGATTTGAGCAACCAACGCAAAACATACGAATTTTAAGTTTTTGATAGGATTCCTATGTAGAAAAATCATGAAGGCTGCGTCCGAAAACCTAGGTAGCTGTCTTGCTGCCTCGCTATCTTATAAGAGAATGACTTGTATGGCAGCATTTGTGCATGAAGGTACCTCACGAAATTGATTTCGGACAGACTTCTGAGGCAGCGTAACAGTTTAATGATCTACAGCAATATAGCGCGAGCTTTGGTGAGAACTAAACAAATATTTAATTACTACAGTAGTAATTTCTCGATAGAAATGATATCAAAATTGAAATATGTTGATCAAAATCGTACATTTATACACAAACTGAGCAGCAAACGCAACTTTCGGACGCCATCTTTATTTTTCTAGCTCAACTGTCACAGAATGGAAAGCACAGGATTGTGGGATATCAAAGGCAGCTAAGGATACATCTATGCTTCCTTCAAAAATCGATCTGAGGAAGGTATCTCATGAGAGAGGAAGTGAAGCTAACATTGGATTCGGACGTGCCTTGATGCCTTACTATCTTGAAATGTGTCCTCGGAAGGCAGCATTTTCCAGTTTTCGGACGCAGCCTAACTGTCCTCCAGACTCATTCGCGCTGCTGCTGTGACGTTATGTGCAAACAACCTATCGATAAAGACGGAACTTGCGACCATAGTTCGCTTCGGGAAACGCGCCCCAGGTCATGAGCTGGTTTACCCAGCTAACAAAAAAAGGTCCCCAGAACGTCCCCTGAATGGCCTCTGCGAACGTCCCCCGAACGTCCATGTGTAGGGTCCTCTGGCTGTCCGGGGACGTCCGCAAAGACGTCCTCCGGACGTTCACGGGGACGTTCACAGGACGTTCAGCGGCCATTCGGGACGTTTAGGGGACTTTCGATTAAGTCCTCTTATTGTTTTTTTATTTTACTTCTAGGTTAACAAAAGAACACAAACAAGTTGTAAGGAGAAAAATACATTTATTTATTTATAATAAATGAGCAGTTTCATAATTGTTGTGCTCTTTCCGTGTGTGTGTTATGCAGTTGTGCACGCGCGTCTCTCGTTGTCAGCTGTGGTAGTCCGATGGCAGTTTTTTCGATGGCTTCTAACCTAAAACGACAAAATGAACACATTCAATAATGTTTCAGGTATCGTTTGTCTATTAAGAAACATTTGTTACTGACAATTTGGATTCGTGAGACCAAGATTAGCGTACATTTGAAAATAGGCCGTAACGGTCAGCCGCGACGGACAACAACTTCAGCAAGCGTTTGTAAATGTAATCTTGTCATATAATTTAAACTTTACAAGATAAACAGTGGTTATGGTAGCTAATGTCTGCTAAACTAAAATTTAAAATACCTTTTCGACCGACGAAAGAGAAAACTCAAGGCCTCATCTGAGAAAATCACCGGCAGGACCGTTAACTGTCGACGCAGCCGAGCGTTGCCATGGATACATGCGCGTAACCTAAAGAATGACGTCACTCGATCGTCACTTGCTTGTATCTCACAGTGTGGCTATATTACACTTTTTGCCACATGCTATACCTTTCTTATGTGTAAAAATTAAAGTAATTTTTTTAAATAACTTTTCTTTAATAAAACCATGTTTGACAGGTATTTATGGGTATAGGAATTGTCTTACCTGTGTTATTTTCCAATTTCTTTGCCAGCAAAGTGCTTTTCCATTCTTCATCTTTTCTTTGGCTGCATTCATCAGTTGAAGTCAATAACATTATTTTAAAGCTCCAGTTCAGGGTGATTGGGACACTTTTTACCATTGAGATGACTTGGATAAAATGTCCCATTCTTATATTATCCCACATCTTATATTCAGTAGCCTGCTGTTGGGGGGCATCATGATTTTGATGTTTAAAATGATAACTGCTGAAAGCACACATGATCTGATGACATCTTTAATTAGTTAGTAGTAGGTTGAAGTTACTGCTTCATTTTACAATGAATGGGTCATTCTACAGAAAAGTCAACTTTTCTGTCCCTTTACAGAAATATTACACTTGAAAACACTTTTTTTTTATATTGAAAATTTTTTTTTTATATTTTAATATGAAACAATATTTGAACAATTAAACCTTCTTGCGCATCAATGTGGCAGTATTTGTTTTTTAATTATAAAAATTCCAAACACCACAGAAGTGCTCGTCCCCACAGTCATGTGGGAAAGTGCTTTATTTTGAGCTCAGCAACAGGGTTTAAATACAATAATGTATGCATAACTGTCAAATATATTATGTAAATGACATAAAAAAACAAAAACAAATGCTGAATAAATATTATAAAATATATATAAAAACCCTGGTGTTGTGTCACTGGTGTTACCTTTAACAAAAATCTCTTATTTTGAAATAAAAATCACACTGTTGACATCAATTGACTACCTTCTTCCTATTTCCTGAAGATCCACGAAGAAAGACACATGGAAAGACCACTATCTCTTTTCAGTTATCAGAAATTTTAATTAGAAAATCATAATTTCATATGAAGCTTTTAGTTGAAGTCACTGGTGTGACCTACTTTATTATTAGGGAATTTTAAAAAACTAGAATACAAATGGATTAAACTACTTAATTTAGTGAATATACCATGATTGACAACATTTTTCATGAAAAATGTCACTGGTGTTACTGTCACTGGTGTTGTTTATAGAAAAAAACTTTATTCAAAGCTATTTATTTAGTTATTTTGCATAAAATAGCACTAAATAATGTGATTCTAACTTTTTTTCCTATTGTTAATCCTCCTTTGGTCAGATATGGCTAAATTGAGGGTATTTGGCTAAACTGAGAAGCTGAGAAACAGCGACATTACGGACAGCGTATTTTACAGACATTTTTAAAATGTTGTTTATGATCTTTTACTGACTGCTTTCACTAAGTGTCAATGAAAAGTCTTTGATTCTTTAAAAATGCAAAAAATTTAGTCTCCTCTCCTTGATTATAGTTGAAGAATAAGTAGGCTATCTTTGGTCGTATCTGTCACTGGTGATTCATTGTGTCACTGTTGTTACTGTTTTTTGTCTGTCTCATTAAATAAAATGTGTCATATGTGACATGATAATACTTTTACATTCATTGAATTCTGCTAAACTCAAGAATTAAGATGTAAAGGATTGCATTACTTGTTTATGACTGTTTTTCAAATATTTCCATTGTTATAGCAAATACATGCATTATTAAATTAGCATAATTCAATCACTTTTAACTAACCTGATTGAAAAAAAAACACATAATCTCCTTATTTTTTTCATTATCTTTTTTTCTGTAACTCTGACTGCATGTGCTGAAAAAATTGAGAAATATCATTTCATAAAAAATGTTTAAAATGCCAGAGAAGTATGGTAACACCAGTGACAAAAAAAATGGTACATGCTGTCTTTAAATGCACAAAATGATAATAATAATAATAATAATAATAATAATAAATCATAAAGCTGTCATTTGTATTCATAAAGTCAATGTGTAATATAATAATGTGGTCTAAGTTTAAACGTTAGAAAAAGAAATGCATTTTAAGACATTTTGTCATACCAAAAGTGGACTTTTCTGTAGAATGACCAGAATTCAATACTATTTTTACTAAAACCATAATATCAACCTGCACAACAAAACAATCATGGTTTCTGTAAATCCATTATCATGTTTAAAGGGATTTTTAAGGAACACAACCTCCTTTAAATCCAGTAGGTTTAGTTTCATTTGCCCTTTGTCTGAGTTTCAAGGTGTAAGGTCTGTTGATAAAAGGCAACGCTGTTTTTTTTTTTACAAGTGTTGTTATGGAAATACCAGATGAGGGACGTCAGTAGGACTTTCGCAAACTGGCAAGGACTTGAATGTCCTCCGAACGTCCGTCAGCGAACGTTACAAAGCGGACCAAACGCGGACGTCCCCCGAACGTCCGGCGAACGTCCGCCAGCGAACGTTAAAAAGCGGACCAAACGCGGACGTCCCCCGAACGTCCGCCAGCGGACGTTAAAAAGCGGACCAAACGCGGACCTTAACGGACGTTCACAACGTCCGGGGGACGTCCCTTGTTTGCTGGGAAGCTGGTCACATGCTGGGGTGCGTTTCCCAAAAGCATCGTAGCTAACTAACATCGCAAGTTCGGTTGTTACCTATATTGTTCAACGATTTTGTGTTACCTGAAACCATAGTTCAAACGAACATTCGCAAATTGTATCGCAAACTTGTGTGTTTGGAACGACAGATTTCCAGCTGTGGTTAGAAGCATAGTTTCCTGTTTTTATAACATGTGAACTTAATAAATCCTTAGCTTATATGCTGATTAGGCTACTTAACTTTTTTTTAACAGTGACTTTAATGACAACGAATTAAGGTCTTATATAGGCTAATACAGACTCAAAAGCATCGATCGCCTTACCTTTGGTTGCTCTGTCTCGGTTGTCGGTCCGAATAGACTAGTATTTATATTTAATTATGCTCAGGTTTGTGTGATCACAGCACAGAGAGAAAAGCAGCAGAATGGCTTTGTAAAACAGTTTACAATCGCTTCATCAAAATGGCTTCTGTACTTTCACTTTCGATTGGCGCGCTCTTTTGAATTCCACGGGAAAATTATGTTGTCTGTGTAGATATTTTTTCTATAAGGTGAACTAGTTCAAGACTCTGGGGTAGATGCAACAGATGACAGTTCAGTAGTTAGTAAAGTGTATTTATATAGCATATTTCACAGACGGCGCAAGCAAGGGGTCACAAAGTGCATTAGCCTACAATAACAATAACATAAAACAAATATAAATATATGCATTAATATATGCATTAATATGCAAATATATTATATAACAAATATATGCATTAATATGCTCTACAAATACTATCAATGCAAATTTAATGCAGGCAGACCATATTGTTAATTAAAAGCTTGTCCAAAAAGATGTGTCTTCAGATGTTTTTTTAAAAAAAGACAGCACATAACCCATAGTTCTCAATGTTAAATGAAGAGAGTTCCAGAGCCTTGGAGCTACAAAGAAAGCACGATCACCTCTTGTCTTAAAGGGGTGGTTCAGTGGTTTTATTCTAGGCTTGATTGTGTTTTTGGGGCGCAGTTTAACATGTGTTAATGCTTTGTAAAAAAAAAAAAAAAAAAAAAAAGCCGTATTTTTCACATAGGCTATTTTACCTTTATTCTACACCTCTGTTTCCAATGTCATTTGAACGGCTCATTTGATTTAGAATAACTAAATTAATGTTTTGCCTGACTATTTAAGTGACTATATTCTGATTATAAACTAAGTATTACACTAAGTTTTCGAGCTTATATTAATGTGGAAGTTCTGAAGAACGCCTCCATTGCGTGTCTGTGATCGAGAGAAGTACATAATCGGCCGGTGTAACTTCCTGTGCAATATGAGTCCATAATGATAAGACATACACAGATTATACCTTCTCCCAGGCCGTCGGAATCCGTTTTTGGGCTGACGGGTGGTACAGCCATACTGTATTAAACTGTGATATATAACATGTAATATCATACATAACAAAATAGTTACTGTGAAATAAGATGTTAATTACACACAGTCACTAATGTTGTACTTGCATGAGTACGGAATTGTATAAAAGTAATATTAAGATCATTTATAATTATGAGAACTATGTCTGTTGTCTGTCATTTCACAGAAAAACAACCACCTCTTTGTATTAAGTAAATTTCCATTCTGAGCTATTTCGTCCTCTGATGGGCGGAGCTGATGATATCTGAAGCGCTTATAAATCTGACTGTTAAAAAGTGAAACTAAACCGAAGAAAGTCCAGGCGTCGAAAGATCAGCATTACGGTGGGTTTTTCTTTTTTTCTTTTTTTTTTTTTTTTAATAATTAAGTGGTTTTTTTTGTTTGTTTGTTTGTTTGTTTGCTTGTTTAAAAAATAAATTTTCGGTTTTATGAATGTCAAGGGAACATTCCATTTTATAAATGTTTATAATGTTCTTCAAACATTATGAAAATGTTCTTTGAATGTTTTGAAACAATAAGTAACATTTAAAAAAATGTAGGTGAACATGCAATTAAAATGCGCGTCATGTCCTTACTGTCACAAACTGTCATACGTAGCAATGATTTATTTTAATTATTAATCAGACTGTTGTTTTAAAAAATATTTTACCCCTTCAGTAGAGATGATTTACACATTAAAATGATAAAACGCGAAATATGTTATCTTTGGTGTGTATTAAAACTAATATCTAAGATTAGCATCAACATTTTCCATGGCATAAAAAATTTAATCAGAAGAAACCGACTGCAGTTTACAGCAGCTACAGTTTTCTGTTGAAATCACATTTTACACTTTTTGTTGAATGTCGAACATTTCAAAACTAATCAAGCAAGTTGTACATCGTGATTACAGATTTTTTTTTTTTTTTCCTGTTGAAAAAAAAAAACAGATTACTTTATGCAAACAAAGGCATTATGGTTTAAATCTGTGCACTGTTTGATTTAATGTGCCAATATATCAGTAGGTCTGACTTTATTACCTATAAAGTGGGATGATGGTGTCGGATATAATGTGAAAGACGAACCAGATTAAATCACACCATAATAAAATAAGTCTAATTCAAACAACTTAGTTTAGAGCAGAGAAGAACTGCAGACTATTGTTTGTACTATTTATGCAATTGAATAGAATCAAATCAAGTTAAAGTGGATCTCTTTTACAGGTTTTGAAGCTCAGCTAAGAACAAAACAATGGAAGACAATGGTAGGTATAGAAAGTTCAGTTATATAATATAGACGTACCTGTTCGTTTTATGTTTTTGGAACTAGACAAATGATAACAATACTTAAATATGTCTGACAATCTAATAATCTTAAATAGGCTACTAGACGTCAAAAAGGATCTCATCAGCCTTTAAAAAATGCAGGTAATTTAACCAACAATAATCATAATTTAAATGATGTACTGTCCACAGACAAACACACACACACACACACACACACACACACACACACACACACAATCACACACACACACACACACACACACACACACACACACACACACACACACACACAAACATTTAATCAGTTGTTTATTCTTGGTTTAGTTTTATGGACTAAAAGACAGACAAATTTAATGATTGTAAGGCTGATTATGAATGTAATTTGATACTTACAACTGATCACGGCCAAAAACGCTGAGTCTGTGCCAGTTTCATTTAGACAGTGTTTACAGTCAGCATTTAAAATCATATAGTGTGTTTACTTCAGTCTTAGAATGTTTCAGCTAGTTGTTAAGTGTGTCCCCAGCTTTAGTTTGTTGTCCCCCATAACAGATTTTTGTTATGAGAACATTCTCCAAATATTCAGTGTCAGCTTTTATTAGGGGTTCAAGTGCATACCCTAGTGAAAAAAAAGTATACTTTATTGTATTTTAAATATATTGCCATTTTCTATAGTACATTGCGAATATACTAACAAAAAATGTACTACACTGTAAAAAATGACCGTGATTTTAACAGTAAAAGACTGTAAAAATGCTGCAGTGAAAAAACTGTCAATTGGTTTACAGAAAGTTTCCGTACTATATACGGTGAATAAATGTAATAGATCTAACTGTACATTTAATGTAATTTTACGGTAAAATACTGTTAAATTCACAGTTTTTGGAAGTGAAAAATAACAATTCATTGTAAAATTTACAGTGAAAAACCGTAAATTGACATTCCCACAATTCCCTGCGTGACACTTCACATTTTATATATTTTCGTTGAAATAACTCTGTTTCTTCTTAGTTTTTCTCATTTTTTTCTAATCAGTTATGT
Organism: Megalobrama amblycephala; assembly: GCF_018812025.1. Lineage (NCBI taxonomy): Eukaryota > Metazoa > Chordata > Actinopteri > Cypriniformes > Xenocyprididae > Megalobrama > Megalobrama amblycephala. Next base: position 31,899,831 of record NC_063058.1, read on the forward strand.
ACATTAGGGTTTTATGTTACATCTAATGTTGTTAAATTAATGTTTATTGCATTTTTAAAATTTCATGCATGTTACCATGATGGTGTTTAGTGTGTGTGTGTGAATGACACTGTGTGTCTATATGTTAGTGTTGTTCTTCTCAGCTTGTGAAAAAGCTGCTTGTGATGAACTTTGATTCATCATGTGACTCTTATCACCACTGTGTTTGATGACTGTCAGTGTATTATAAAGGTACAAAACAGATATTAATACTTCATTAGGTTGGTAAATTAACATTATATCAGTTAATGAAATACGTTATTTTACCGTAAATTTAACTGATTTTTTTTTTTACGTTGCTACTGTATTTTTTACGGTAAAGTTCTGGCAACCACAGCTGCCGTTTTTTTACCGTAAATTTTACTGGGATTTTTTTACAGTGTATCTTTAAATATATAAAAAAGTATATTAGTATTATATTTTCACAATACAACTTTTAACACACTTTAAAATAATTGTATTTTAGTATATTTTCTAAAAAATATATTTTAGAAAAATATACTTGAAGTGTAAGTTCAGTTTATTTTTTAAAAGTGTATTTATTTGCACTTTATAAAAAATATATTGGAGGTATATTTTAACAGTGTGCTGAAAATGATCATTGTAACAATGCACTGAAAGTATAAAAAAGTTTAAAAATACATTATTTAATATCCTGAAGTTGTAGTGTATCTAAAGTTAAATTTGAATTTTTTTTTTTAAGTTTACTTATTCATCCTTAGAATTCATTATATTACTTGTGCTTATTTATTTCAGTATGAATGCATTACAAGCCCATTTAGTATATGCAGTGTAGCCTATACAATTTCCAAATATGTGTAAATGCTTATTAAGTTTACACTGGCAGAATCATTTTACAATCGTACACACAAGTCTATATCAACGGCTCTGGTCTATATTAAACAACACACCAGCAGCACAAGTAATGTTAGGCCTACATGCGAAAAAATATGTTGAGTGGTTAAACTTGAGACTTCGTCATGGTCGTTGTCTGAATCCCCTCGCTCAGTCACTCAGGTGAAGTATAATGTCGCAATGTATGATTTATTTAATAAAACACTGAAAGCGCAATACATCGCTCGATCTTGGGGATTCTGACCAGTTCAATCGCAGCCTGACCGTGATGGCGACGATAACCGGCTAATCTAATGGCCTACGCGATCCTGAAAGAACCGGAGAAAAGTGCTGCTATTGGGAGGTGAGTTGTAGTCTACCAGTTAACAAACTTTATTTTATTTTCTTTAACAAACTGAGAGCGAGATTTCTGCTTGATATCTCCTTTTTGAGTTTGTGTGTGGTGGTTTATGGCACATGTTTGTATGCAGAACCAAAACATTCATATGATTGGTCAAATCAGCCTGTATTCTGTACGATATTAATTCATAAAGTGTTTTATGCTTGACTATGAACCGAAAACAATATCGACATGCCATTCTGATACAGTTCCCTGCTGATAATCCTCATTTACTGTTCAAAAATAGTATTGGTTCAATGTAGGATTCAGACATATTCAGACTATTGTAAACGTGAATAAAGAGTTGAACATGCTGTCTTATATCTTTGGTATGTTCTGTCAACAGATGCTGTTCTTCACGAGTCTCTGCGGTCATCATTGTGCCATCAGACACAATGAGAAGCTCATCAGAAAATTGAATATAATGTGTGATTTGTATTTGTGTATAGAGGGTCACCATGGTCCAATATTTGTTTTTTCTTTAATGAAAAACATGGTAAGTTTTGCTGAATCTAAGTTTAAATAAAAACTATTGGATTTGTCAATGAAATATGTCTCTTCATTAGTGATGTTCTTATATTGTATTTAATTTAACTTTGGGAAAAATGTGTTAAACTGTATTTAAATAGTAGCGCAACTGTATTGTGTGAGATTATGTAATTCAAAGTACAGTATTCAACATTTGAAGTGAATCAAAAAATTCAGCAAAGTTGTCCTAAGAAGAAGGTTTTAGGACAACTTTGATTAAAGGTTTTGATCCCCCTTCAAATGTTGACTATATTATAACAAAGTGTATTGTTATTGACTGCAAAGTGTGTAATGTTTAGTATTTGGAAAAGCCAAAGTTACTGAGCATACAGTATATACTATTACCTGTAAAATAATATATTCAGTGTATATTGCTTGTGTTTCTGAAGACACTTGTAAATATTTTGTAATGTACTTAAATCACAAATAAAGTGTACTTATAACACAAATAAAGTATACTTATAATACAGCGTATATTATAACAAAAAATATACTTATAACACAAATTAAGTACACTTTAATAACACTAATCAAGCATGTAATTAGTCCCTACACAGACATATACTTAAAATGTACTAAGTATACTTGAAGTTGTTCCAATTTAGCACATATAAGTATACTAAATATACTTAAAGTTGTATTTTAATACTACTTAATTTCAACTTAAATATACTTAGTACAAAATTAGTTGTTTCAAAATAGCACACTTTAAATTAAATAATCACTTGAAATATACTAATAATTAGTCTTGCTGCAAGTATACTTAGCGTACTTTTTTTCACTAGGGTAGCGCTGAAACCCTATTGTAATTGTTACATTTTCCAAGGATCAGCATTCTCCTCTAAAAGTAATCGGCAGATCCACCTTATTCAAAATACGTTGACTTACTCTAATGTCACTCCTGTATTGCCAAATTTATTAATTGGTCGTTATAAATTACTTGATAAAAATTTTAATAATAAGGCTGCTACAGATGCTTTTAAATCCAAGTTGTTCCATGACTATAATAAAAACTGTGTGTATATAGACCTATAGACCTTTCTGAACTGCTGGGAAAGGCTTTTTCTAAGTATGTTAAATGGCCAATTCCACCTAAGGTCAAATAAACACATTTTAAAATTTGTCACAAAATTGATCCAGTTTCCAATTTTCTTCATAAGCGATTTAAATTTGACAAGGCGGGGTGTGGTTTTTGTGATTTTTCTGATGAATCTCTAGAACATTTATTTTTTACCTGCTCCATTTCAAGCTGGTTCTGGAGTGATGTTAGAGACTTGCTAACCTTAAAAATATCAAACATCCCTGTATTTAGCATTTACCATATTCTGTTTTACGTTGATGGTTTAAATAATTCAACATTAGACGTTGTGAATATTGTTTTCCTACTTGCTAAATACCATATTCATTGTTGTAAGTGGAGAAATTCTCACCCATGCTTTGAACATTTGAGTGAATTCAAACTATTTTACTTCTCACTGAAATTACTGAAGAACTGTTGTGCTCTGAAAATATCATCAGACATTGGTCCAAATCATCAGTCCAAATGTCACGGAAAAGAAGACTGGATACAAATGCAAGTTAATATCTCTTTAATAGAGCTTCACGCCAGGCAAATAGACAACAAACACACAGCAGCAACACAGACAGCAGGAGAGGGGTAACACAGGGACTTCGATGGGCGATGAAGTGTCCGTGATGAATGATGGTCCTGAATGGTGAGTCTGTGTGTCCGTGTGAGTATCCGTGCATGAAATCCAGAACGAGTAATCCAACGAGACAGACCGGTAACAGGGAACAGCGACGAGAATCCAATCCAGGAACAAGAAACACGAGAAACAACGGGACAACACCAGGACTTCAACAAACGATCTGACAAACATGAGACGAAAGACAAGGCGTTATATAGGCAGGTGTAATGATCCACAGCTGCCGCTGATCAGCAATCAGCGGCGACGCCCACACAGAACAATCAAGTGACACATCCCAAAACCTACACACAGTATGAGACAGCGGATTAGTGAACCATGACAGTACCCTCCCTCCTAGGAACGCCTCACGGCGTTCCCAGAACTCCTTACCTGTTGATTGTAATCATCAATAAGGGAGTGATCCAGAATGTCCCTAGCAGGAACCCAACTTCTCTCCTCCGGACCGTAACCTTCCCAGTCCACCAAGTACTGGAATCTGCGTCCCCTCCGCTTAGAGTCCAGAATACGATTAACCGAATAGGTTGGTTCCCCATCTACGAGTCGCGGCGGAGGAGGAACCGGAGTAGGCGGATTAAGATGAGAACGGAAAACAGGTTTTAATTTTGGACACATGAAAGGCGGGATGAATCCTCCTGTACGCCGGAGGCAATTTGAGGCGGACTGCCACTGGACTAATAATTTTAGTGACAGTAAACGGGCCAATGAATTTGGGAGCAAGCTTATTGGCAACGGAGCGGAGCGGAATGTTCTTAGTAGAAAGCCACACTCTTTGACCCACGACGTATACGGGAGGCTTCGACCGGTGGCGATTGGTCTTAGCCTTGGTACGCGCCCTCACTTGCAGCAGAGTCTTGCGGGCTCTGTTCCAAGTGTGGCGGCACCTCTGGACGAAGGCGTGAGCGGAGGGGACCGCGACCTCGGACTCCAGACTGGGAAACACAGGTGGCTGGTAACCTAGACTACATTCAAATGGAGAAAGGCCCGTAGAAGACACTGGCAGTGAATTGTGAGCGTACTCAATCATAGAGAGTTGTTGATTCCAGGAGGAAGGATTCTTAGACGCCAAACATCGCAACATTCGCTCTAAATCTTGGTTGGCCCTCTCAGTCTGACCGTTGGTCTGGGGATGGAACCCAGAGGAAAGACTAACCGTCGCCCCCAGTAACTTACAAAACTCCTGCCAGAATTTGGACACAAATTGGGGACCCCTGTCAGAAACCACATCCACCGGGAGGCCATGTAACCGGAAGATGTGATCAATGACCGCAACCGCTGTCTCCTTAGCAGAGGGTAATTTGGCTAAGGGTATAAAATGGGTCGCCTTCGAGAATCGGTCCACCACGGTCAAAAACAACCGTACACCCTTGGGAGGGTGGGAGGGCGGTAACAAAATCTAGTGCGATATGGGACCAGGGTCTTGAAGGGACAGACAGAGGTTGGAGTAACCCATCTGGAGGTCGGTTGGAAGTCTTACCAGTGGCACAAACTGAACAAGCCAAAACAAAACTGCGAATATCACGAGCCATAGCTGGTCACCAGAATCGTTGCTTGACTAAAAACCTAGCTCGACTGACCCCTGGATGGCAAGCCACGTTGGAACAATGACCCCACTTGATAACGCAGGACCTTAGCCCCTCCGGCACAAACAAACGGTTCGAGCCTGCCTAGAGTTGAGCCTTTTAGCCGATCGTATATACTCTAAATTCTTGTGATCAGTCCAAACAATAAAGGGAACCCGATCCCTCTAACCAGTGACGCCATTCTTCCAACGCTAATTTGACTGCCAACAACTCTCTGTTACCAATGTCGTAATTGCGTTCGGCGGGAGATAAACGATGCGAAAAATACGCGCATGGATGCATCTTGTCGTCTGAGGGAGATCGCTGGGAAAGAACTGCACCTACCCCCACCTCTGACGCATCGACCTCCACCACGAACTGACGCGAAGGATCAGGGGCAATCAAAATAGGAGCCGAAATGAAGCGGCTCTTCAGTTTGGCAAATGCAGCGTGGGCTGCATCTGACCACCTGAAGGTCGTTCTGGGGGAGGTCAAGGCGGTCAGAGGCGCGGCTAGTTGGCTGAAATTGCGAATAAAACGCCGGTAAAAATTAGCGAAACCCAGAAACCGCTGTAGGGCCTTACGGGAATCTTGGTTTGGCCAATCCACCACAGCCTTAACCTTGTCAGGATCCATGCGAATTCCCTCAGACGAGACGATGTACCCTAGAAAAGAAACAGACTGTGCATGAAATTCGCATTTCTCCGCCTTGACAAAAAGCCCATTCTCTAGCAGCCGCTGAAGCACTCGTCTGACGTGTTGAACGTGCTCCTGGAGAGACGATGAAAAAATCAATATGTCGTCCAGGTAGACATATATGAACTGGTCAACCATGTCTCTCAACACGTCATTGACGAGTGCCTGGAAGACCGCAGGCGAGTTGGACAGCCCGAAGGGCATGACCAAGTATTCAAAGTGCCCTCTGGGGGTGTTAAAAGCGGTCTTCCACTCATCCCCCTTCCTGATGCGGACCAAATGATAAGCGTTCCTTAAGTCCAATTTAGTGAAAACGGACGCTCCTTGCAACCTCTCGAAGGCTGAAGACATCAACGGCAAAGGGTAGGTATTCTTTACCGTGATGTTGTTCAGCCCCGGTAGTCAATACAAGGTCGCAAAGATCCGTCCTTCTTCCCCACAAAAAAGAACCCCGCCCCCGCTGGAGATGAGGAAGGGCGGATAAACTTAGCCGCCAGAGAATCAGAAATATATTTCTCCATGGCCTCCCTCTCGGGAACAGACAGAGAGTAAAGTTTGCCTTTAGGCGGAGACTTACCGGGAACTAAATCTATCGCACAGTCATAGGGACAATGAGGAGGAAGAGAAGCAGCCCGGGACTTACTGAACACTTCCTTCAGATCGATGTACTCCATGGGCACGTTAGACAAATCCACCGCCTCCTCCTGTAAAACAGAAACAGACACCGTGGGACAAGCAGACAAAAGACAAGACTTGTGACACTGGGTGCTCCACTCAGTGATGGTTCCTTGTTGCCAGTCGATGCGGGGATTGTGTTTGGTGAGCCAGGGATGTCCAAGAACAACAGGTGCATGAGGTGAGTCCATGAGCAGAAATTGGGACTTGTCAGTGTGATTACCAGATGTGACGAGGGTGATGAAATCAGTAGTAAGGGAGACACTGGGAAGAGACTGTCCATTGAGAGCGTTGACTGATATGGAGTGCGTCAGAGGTGATGTGGGTAAACCGTGTTGTCGTGCGAAAGAAATGTCCATGAAGTTGCCCTCCGCCCCAGAGTCCAGAAGTGCGTCGCAGGTGATGTTATGCGTTGCCCATCTCAGTCTTACCGGGAGGAGGGTGGCTGGCGAGGACTCGAGTTTACTATCGGGCTTGGTCTTTTACCGGGCAGGTCCTGATGATATGTCCTGACACCCCGCAGTACAGACAGAGACCCTGGGACCTCCGCCTCTCTCTCTCCTCCCGGGAAAGCCGAGCTCTCCCCACCTGCATGGGCTCAGGATCGGAAACAGGACCGACCGTATCCACCACGGAGGAAAAACGACTGCCGCCTCCGCTGTGCTTCTCTCCAGATTCTTCTAAAAGCTCTAACCTCTGTAAACGAGAGTCCACACGTAGAGCGAGTTCAACCAGTCCATTGAAGGTCTTAGGTAGGTCCAGTGCGTAGATTTCACGGTGGATACGATCAGCCAGCCCATGCAGGAACACATCCCACTGCGCCTCCTCGTTCCACAGGCACTCCGCCGCGAGGGTGCGGAACTGAATGGTATAGTCGGCGACCGTGCGGTTGCCCTGTTTCAGGGCGGTGAGTTGACGGGCGGCCTCCTTTCCTGCCACCGCACGGTCGAACACCCTCCTCATCTCGGCGGAGAGTGCCGGGAACGAGGAGCAGCATTGATCTTGATTTTCCCACACCACCGTTCCCCAGAGTGCCGCCTTTCCGGTCAGGAGGGTTAGAACAAACGCTACCCTAGATTCTTCCTTCTCGAAGGTGTGTGGCTGCAGAGCAAAGTGAAGAGAACACTTGTTAAGAAACGCTCGACAAAAATCTGGCTCACCAGCATAGCTCTGTGGGACGGGAAGGCGGGGCTCAGGCAGGTCTCTCTGCTCCGGTGATGGTGGGGGAACAGGCGGCGGGGCTGGCGCAGTGGGAGCGCGAAGTTGTTGCAGCTGCTGGGAGAGCTCGGACACCTGTGTTACCAACGCCTGAACAGCGCGTCCGGTGGAAGAGATGCTCTCCTGCTGCTGATCCATGCGAGAAATACTGTGGTTGATGAACTCCGTGATAGCTGCTGAACTTGCTGCATCCATGGTTGGTCAGATCGTTCTGTCACAGAAAAGAAGACTGGATACAAATGCAAGTTAATATCTCTTTAATAGAGCTTCACGCCAGGCAAATAGACAACACACAGCAGCAACACAGACAGCAGGAGAGGGGTAACACAGGGACTTCGATGGGCGATGAAGTGTCCGTGATGAATGATGGTCCTGAATGGTGAGTCCGTGTGTCCGTGTGAGTATCCGTGCATGAAATCCAGAACGAGTAATCCAACGAGACAGACCGGTAACAGGGAACAGCGACGAGAATCCAATCCAGGAACAAGAAACACGAGAAACAACGGGACAACACCAGGACTTCAACAAACGATCTGACAAACATGAGACGAAAGACAAGGCGTTATATAGGGAGGTGTAATGATCCACAGCTGCCGCTGATCAGCAATCAGCGGCGACGCCCACACAGAACAATCAAGTGACACATCCCAAAACCTACACACAGACAACAGTATGAGACAGCGGATTAGTGAACCGTGACACCAAATTTCTTGTGCTTTAATTTTTTTCCCCCTTATTTTTATTGTGGATCCCCTGACTATTATTGTATTTGAGTTTATTCTATGCTGTTACCTCTACGAGTTCTTGTGTTAAAGGTACAATTAAAAAAAAAAAAAAAAAAAAAAAAAAAAAAAAAAACTTTTCTCCGGTTCTTTCAGGATCGTGTAGGCCATTAAATTCCTAGCCAGTTGTCGTTGCCATCAAGGTCAGGCTGCGATGTCACTTGAACTGGTCAGAATCCCTAAGATTGAGCGATGTATTATGCTTTCAGTGTCACCTGAGTGACTGAGCGAGGGGGATTCAGACGAGGACCGTTGTCACAGTTGGTACTGTAGCAAACACCAGGCGAAACTAAGGAGAGTTGAAGAATACAGGCTTTAATGATAATATGTAGAACTAACACAAGCTTACACAGATGAGAATGGACCAGGAATGAGGGTGAACACAGGGCTTTAATACAGGTAGCAAACAAAAGGAACTTAACAAGGTGATGGGATAGTTAGACACAGGTGAATCAAATGAACAGAACGGGGAAACTAGGTCACAGGGGAAAACGGAAACATGAGAATTTGTAACAGTTCGCCCCCTCCCGGATAGGCGCGTCCTCGCGCCGTAAGAGTCCAACAGAGGAGGGAGGGAGGGAGGGAGGGGGTTCTGGAGGAGGGCAGAGTAAAACAAAGACACAAAAGAAAAGAGTCCATGGAACAGAAACTATAGTCCAGGGGGGCGTGGAGGGTGGGAGAAGCCAGGAGGAGACCAGGAGCAGGACAAGTAGATGGAGACTCCAGAGTTCAGCCAGGATGGTGATCCACGGCGGAGTCGAGGGAGGAGCCATGGTGTAAAACTCCTCGACGAAACCGTGGGGACGAATGATGGAGACGAAGCCGATGGAGAAGGAGCCCAGAGCGCAGATGGATGGCCGACGACCAGGCTTGACACTGCAGGCTTCGGAGGCCACGAGGGAGGTGTGGCGACGATACCCTGAGGAGGAGTCGGGGTGCCAGAGGTCTTAGGTGGAACCGGAGTGACAGGACCGCGAGAGAGATAGAGAGAGCCATGGTGGAGGAGTCTGGAGGACGAGCCGAGGTGGAGAGACTGGATCGGAGGCAAGAGGCGGAGCTAAGGGGCCCAGGCATCCAGATGGCGCTGTAGAACAGCTGGCCCAAGGTGGATCCACACCACAGAGGGCTGGTAGAGAAGAAACTGAGGTGCCAGCATAAGACAGCGGCGACTAGGCAGAGGAACTGAATGGCAGCAGGAGAGGAGGCGGGAGAGGGAGGCTGGGATGGAACACAGGAGACTCAGGGCTGGACGGAACCACCGGGGAGACGGACAGTTCTAGGCTGGGCGGAACCAGCGGGGATAGGAGACACGGGGGATCCTCCTCTTCACTACAGTCCTCATAAAAAGAAAGCAAATAGTCCAGCGCTTGCTCACCCTCTGTGGTGGGAATGTGGGCGGGGCTCCACTCCATCCCCTCGAACTCCACAAGGACTCCCACGTTAGTGCACGTTGTTGCCGGCTCACACACCTGGTCAAACGTCCGTCCTCTGGACTCCAGTTCAGAGGCGAAGGGAAGCTCAGTCCCACTTGTCAGCTCCGGCTCGTTCCTCGCGGCAGACTGATTACCTCCATCTGCGGTGGGCTCTGGCTTGTAGTCTGTGTCACTGGGTGAAGGCAGGCTGAACTCTGGATGGGGAGCGGGGCTGGTGACTTCTTCAGCGACGTCGATGGTGAATGGAGAATCACAGTTCACCAGCACCCACTCCACATACTTGGTGAAATTCCCCCGAGGACCCACACCAAGCAGCCGAGCTCTTGACTTCGTGCTGAGGCTCATATAGAAAAAAAAAAAAACACTCAGCATTTCATCCAGGATGTTGGTTACGGCACGCCAGATCTAAAAACCTTTGGGTGTGGGTCTCAAGGGACTGCTGCTCCTGGTTGAGGTATAGCAGCTGGATAGCCGGTAAGTCCATATCGGTTTCGGTCCGTTCTTCTGTCACAGTTGGTAGCAAACACCAGGCGAAACGAAGGAGAGTTGAAGAATACAGGCTTTAATGATAACATGTAGAACTAACACAAGCTTACAAAAGGAGGGTGAACACAGGGCTTAAATACAGGGAGCAAACAAAGGGAACTTAACAAGGTGATGGGATAATTAGACACAGGTGAATCAAATGAACTAATGAACAGAACGGGGAAACTAGGTCACAGGAGAAAACGGAAACATGAGGATTTGTAACAACCATGACATCAGCAGCTCTGATTGGCTGAAGGCAGTGAGCAACAAAATCTGATTGGTCACAGACCAAGTTGAAGAGACATTTGAATTCTGAAGTCTCAAGTTTAACCACTCAACATATTTTTTTTCGCATGTAACGTTACTTGTGCTGCTGGTGTGTTGTTTAATATAGATTTGTGTGTTCGATTGTAAAATGATTCTGCCAGTGTAAACTTATTAAACATATTTACTCATATTTGGAAATTTAGGCTACACTGCATGCAAAAAATGGGCATTTAATGCATTAGTCATACTGAAATAAATAAGCACAAGTAATATAATGAATTCCAAGGATGTAGAAGTAAACTTAAAAAATATGCTCAAATTTAACTTTAGATAGACCACAACTTCAGGATTTTAAATAATGTATTTTTTAAATATACTTTCAGTGCATTGTTACAATGATCATTTTCAGCACACAGTTAAAATATTCCTCAAATATATTTTTTATAACGTGCAAATAAATACACTTTTAAAAAACAAACTGAACACTTCAAGTATATTTTTCTAAAATATATTTTTAAAAAATATACTAAAAAATATACTTAAAAGTTCTATTGTGAAAATATGATGCTAACATACTTTTTATATTTTTAAAGATAGTAAAAAATTTTGTTAGTATATTTGCAATGTACTATAAATAAAGGGAATATTTTTAAAATACAATAAAGTATACTTTTTTTCACTAGGGACATGCTTGCTAAATATAATATAATACCTTTTTATGTGCTTAAAGGCCTTAAATGCTTGAACCCTGGTAAATGCTGCTTGCAGCATTAATTTTGTTTTATTATAGTGTCGACTTAGCAAAATCAGTTGCCAACAGGCACACTACAGCCAACATCTGCATTGAAAACACATTGAAAACTCGTAACACAGTTCAGTGGTTGTGGCGCTTTCCATAGGGACCCCGATTGTCAGTTGAAATAACGTCAGACTGACTGACTTTAAACTTTCTGACATTAGCCTAAACATTGTCATTTAATTAATATATATATATATATATATATTGTATACTAAATCCATCCACTCATGAAGACTGTGACAATGCAAAGCCATGAAATGGTTTTGCTATTATGTGTTATGATACTTACAAGCAAGGAAATGCAACATAAATGCTCTGTATACCAACAAGAGCTTCTTGTTTTTCTCACCAGTGGGAGAGCAGGGACAGAGTAACAACAAGAAAACTGAACTAAGGATCGTCCTTCTGGGGAAAACCGGAGTTGGGAAAAGTTCAACAGGAAACACTATACTGGGAGAGAACAGATTTGAATGTAAAAAAAGTTTGAGCTCTGTAACAAAGGAATGTAAGGTTGAGGAGTCAGTTGTTGGAGGCAGAACTATAACTGTCATTGACACTCCTGGGTTTTTTGACATAACACTTCCAGTGATGGAAATGGCAGATGAGATGGCAAAGAGTGTGTTTCTGTCTGCACCAGGACCTCATGCATTCTTATTTGTACTTCCTCTATATAGATTCACAAAGCAGGAGGAAGAGGTATTGACACAAATTCAGATGATATTTGGTGTCGGTGTGCTGAGGTATCTCATGATCCTCTTCACAAATGGGGATGATATTGACCCAGAGACATTTAAGTCAGAGGTAAATGAGCACAACATATTAGGACCGATTGTTGAGAGCTGTCAGGGGTATCATGTCTTCAACAATAAAGATCAGGATAACAGAGAGCAGGTGAATGATCTACTGCAGAAGATTGACACAATGATGAATGGAGGAGGACACTACAGTAATGAGATGTATCAAGAAGCTCAGAGATTTAGACAAGAGGAAGAAGAGGAAAGAAGAAGAGAAGAAGAGAGAAGAAATAGAGAGGAAGCAGAATTTAGTGGAGAGTACCATAATCCAGTGTTTTTGGAGTCACTGAGATTTGTACCACAGGATCGAAGGAATAGAGAAGGCCAATACTCTGACCGTGCAAGAACATCAGCATTTGAGCGTTTCCGGCAAAGATTCATTCAAATATTTAGACGTCTTGCAAATCGATTCCGTCGACGCAGAGAAAGCCCATCATACTCACCTTTGGAGGAATTGAACTAAGAATGTGTACTTTATTTACACAGTATGTTTTTTTAAAAATGCAATCCAGAAAGGGTGCAATAGTTGTTGCAAAACAGAATCAGATGTTTTCTGTCATGCACTTTTTTCCATATATTTAAATCACATGTAAGACAGACATTTTCTACTTAAATATTAAAAATCACATTATGGATAGTTTATTTATTTTTAATTTTTTTTAACTTTCAGAAATGTAGCTGGGTTGGTCATACATTACAGTACTTCTTTAGTACACTCTGTCTTCTAAAGTAAACTCTTTGGTGATTTGTAATAATTGCAATATATGTTGTAGGGTTGAAAAACAATAAAGACATTTGGTATTTCTGTTCCAACCTGTGCCATTTAATTCTTAAAAGAATAATTCACCCAAAATAAAAATTATCCCATGATTTACTCACCCTCAAGCCATCCTAGGTGTATATGACTTTCTTCTTTCAGATCAGTGTTATATCAAATAATGTCCTGGCCTCCAAGCTTAATAATGGCAGTGCATAGAGGATGAGATTTTAAAGCCCAAAATGCTAATGCTATTTGATGATATTTCATGCTATTTCATGCATTCTGACTTATTTACACTGTTAAAGAGTTGGATTATCAAGCTAACCATGGACAGAATTTTTAAAAAATGAGTTGGACAAATTACAGTAATTCTCTGCAAAAAAATAGGGGAGTGCGGGGCACAACCTAACGCTTTTTGACTTTCTCAGTTTGTGTAAATCTACTTAAAGAGTTCAGAGAATTTCTTTTGTTCCAATTTTTTCACACATGTCTGATACAAATATGTGACTTTGTTTCATTAATACAGTGTATACTTTTTTCTTTATTTACCCCGAAAGAAGGGAAGTGAAATTTGACGACATGCCCCATAGGTGGAGCACATTCTAACGTGTGATAGGGCACATTGTAACATGACCATATGACAGCTAATAAAGCTATGTAATTGAATTAAAAATATATACATGATAAACTAAAATATTTTAGCAATAAAAGACAATAATTATTTTTTCATATAAAATAATAGCTTTTTTTTTTTTTTTTTAGAAATTCAAATTTAAATAATTTTGTAGTTTGACAATGAACACTCTGTAAAACACAGCTATACAGCGCTGGTCAAAACAATACAGGCAAACAGATGAAGAGACATATCCAGACACTCATAAAAACACAGAGCTGAAAAGAATCACTCCTCTCCCTCCACTCACAGCTCTCACAGAACATGAGATAAATAGACGAGCCAGTACAAATGCTGAACATTTCTTGAAATAATATTTTCTGGATGTTCAGGTTCTTCCTCTCAGTCTTTATTCACCTTTCTTTCCATTGTTTATCAACAGAGATTCATAAAAGTTGATTATTCCAGTTGTATCGTAACTATATAGAATAGTATAGTTCAATGGAGCCCAAACGGTTGAAGGTCAAAATTACAGTTTACAGTGATCCCAGATGAAAAATAAGGGTCTTATCAAGAGAAACAATTGCTTATTTTCTAAAAAGAAAAAAAAAAAAAAAAAAAAAAAATTCATATATATATATACGTTTTAACCATAAATGCTCATCTTGAACTAGCCCTCTTCTTCTTCTTCTCTATTTGAATTCCAGCAGTGTAGACACTGCTAAGTGTATTACTGCCCTCCACAGGTCAAAGTTTGAACTAATTTATCATATACAATATGCTAATGCAAGTATATAACAATTAGTTCAAACTTTGACCTGTGGAGGGCAGTAATACACTTAGCAGTGTCTACACTGCTGTAATTCAAATAGAGAAGAAGAAGAAGAGGGCTAGTTCAAGATGAGCATTTATGGTTAAAACTTAATCTTTTAAAACTTGATCTTTTAATATCACTTTGTAGCCTAGGCTACATTAAGCGATGTTAAAAGCTTTTTCTTTATAACGGTTTTCTATGGGAGAAAAACACTTAAAGGGGTGGTTCAATGCGATTTCACTTTGCAACTAAGTGGGCGAAGCCATGTGGCACAGTATAATGGAAGCGGAAGAGTTGTTTACACCGAACGCGAGCTGCGTGACGCGTCAAAAGATAATATAACCCATTATAATCTGTGATATTTTCACACTGGATGCGGCGCTGAAGACAGATTCCAGAATCTACACGAGTTCAATGCTGGATTGCACAAAGGCTTTTACTGAAAGATGAAGCAGTTCCCACTTTAAAAGCAGAAGTTGCTGTTTATCGCTCCCAAACTGTAAGTACGTTTTATTGTTTGTACATGTCTTTTAAACATTTAATGCATCAAGGACATATACAAAGAGCAACTCGTTTCTGCTAGCCAGTTAGCTAAATTCTAGTGCAACAAACACCAACAAACTTCTATGTTCATAGACAAACAGTTGTTCATGCTATAAATTAAACGCTACCTTTACAAAAATGCTACTACTCAGTCATGTATTCGGCTACATAAAGCTTTAATCAGGATAAAACTGTATATTGAATGCTAACAAACAGCAGTGACAGCATAAACACTTTGACACAAATACTAAATGAAATACCATTCATAAACGTCCTTTAAAAGCCACGATTGCAGAGGTTCTGCTTTTTCCTCCTCATCTGGATCTGATTCAGGCTCAATTTGATACAGCAATGCGCTACTTGCATAACTTCTTCCACATTCTTCTCATTACGGCTCAGTCATTTCCGGTTTAGCAATGGCTACGTTTTACACTCGCTGTCTCCAGGATCTCCCGAAGATCAACGTTAACGATGTGCGTCGTATTTGCAGGAAATCAACCACAGCCCCATCAAGTAAGCTGGAGAAAGGTTTCAAATTGTATGCAGCCTCATATATACACAGCTATGACGGTAAGAATATATCTAATATTACACAACTTGCAATGCTATTACTGTTAGCTAACTGTTAACAAACAGAAATACGTTAATTTTTTCAGCTAACGTTATGTGTTTTTGTTATTGTTGTCCAGTATCAAATAAAGACAGGTTGTCAGGGGAAGTCAGTGTTAGAGCCTTGTGTTACAGGTCAATGAAGAAGAACGAGGCCCCACACAGTTTAATAGTATGCTAGAGACTAGTGATGGGCAGATCGAGGCTTCATGAAACACTGAAGCAGTTGAATCAAATGTGCCGTAATGATTCGAGGCTTCGAAACAATCTGACACCCGTCTCCACGGTGACCCCTAGTGGTCAGAGCAGTGCAAATGCAACAAAACTCAGGCCAAACATGCATTAAAAATACACTTTAACAAATGTATTGCAAAAGTTTTATCTAAAGTAAAATCAATCAAATGGAATTAACTAATCATCTAATAAGATTAAATATAGAGTGTCTGTAGCTATAATATGTGTTCTTTTATCAATTTTAAAGGCTTGTATCTGTTCCATGGCTCAAGCTAAAGAAGCCAATAAGAGATTAATAACTACCATTATTCATTTAAATTATTCTAATGTATAATTAAAACATCTACAACTGTATAAAACTGATCAGAGATCAGGTAAAACCATAGGGTAAAGCCCTAGACACTTGTTCAATAGTTCTCAGTGAATCTGCATGATTCATGGGCTCACTTTATCATCGCCCTCTATCGGTGAACCATTGAAATTTCGAACTGTTTCGAAACAGTTATGACGTAATGAAGCCTCGTTTACTAAAATCACGTGACTTTAGCAGTTTGATACACGCTCCGAATCACTGATTCGAAACAAAAAGATTCATGAAGCTTCGGAGCTTCATGAAGCAGTGTTTCGAAATCGGCCATCACTACTAGAGACTTAGGGTTAAGCAAGTTCAGGTGTTCAGATCTGTTTATAATGTGTTCATATGCGTTCAAATGTGTTCAAATGTTTCCTGTTGTTAAACTATTACATTTAACAAGGAGGTTTTGCAGATGGATCTGAATATTGTCAGTCTGAATCTGTAATTCTTAAGATTATCCGTATAATTTGAGTTTAAACATTATTCCATAAACCCAAGTATTACAATGTGATCTGCATCTGCAAAGCCATCTTGTTTACTGTTCTACTAACATTAACACGGTACTAACTTTGACTCTATTGTCAGGAAGTATAATTGGTGTTGGTTAATGATTGTATTTGTATTTTTTAGGTTGGACTAAGGGATGCTTCCCCTGTGGTGCTAACACAAAGCAAGTGCTCATGTGTGGCAGGCACTGCTTTGTGCAACCATACTGTTGCCTTACTTTACCAGACTGCTCATTATTCCCAACTCAATATGTCCATTGTACCCCCTGTGCTTAGCTGTACTGAAACTGAGCAGTCCTGGCATAAACCACGAACAATGGTAAGTGAACATCATAGTTTCTTTGGCCTTTTATGTATAAAACAGTATAGTGGTGTACTTGCAAAATACACCAACAAATTGGTGTACTTGTCCTTTAAGGGAGAGATAACAGCACTGCTCTGACAAACATCTGAATTGTAAAAGTATATAGTATGGTAAGAGTTTCAGTTTTATTCCTTCTAATAATAATTTGTCTGTCAGGGAGTGAAACCAGGACCCATCAATGCCATGGTCATCACAAAACCTGTACCAAATCGTACAGCACAAGGTGGAGTAAGGTAAATTAAGCTATCAAATTTATTTTCATGTGTACAAGGATGTTAACAACAATTATAATAATAATATGTTGGACATTTTTTTGCGAAGACTAATATGCATTTAAAGTGTTCATAAGCATTTAAAATAATCCAGAGTAAAAAAATATAGGTAACACTTTACAATAAAGTTCATTAGTTAACGTGAACTAATAATGAACTGCTCTTATAAAGCATTTATTTATATTTGTTAATGTTCATTTCAACATTTACTAATGCATTATTAAAAGCATGTTAACATTAATTAATGTACTGTGTAAACTAACATGAACAAACCATGAACAGCTCTTTTTTTAACTAACTTTAACAAAGATACAGTAACAAATGAACTGCTCATGGTTAGTATTGAAAAGTGTTACCAAAATATAGAAATATTATTTTTGGGGAATTACAAAACAGTGAAACTTTAGTAACAATAATTTTCATGCTTAACATCTATTTACAGAAGTGGACTCTACAGAGGGATGGTGGGTGTTTTACCAGATCCATGCATGTTCAGAGTTGTGGAGGCCTATGCAGAGTTCACCCTTGAGGACAAGCCACTTGTTACCACTATGAACATGTCACCTGAAAAGCCACTTGTAGAAAGCGCATTTGGGATGGTTCAGGAAGGAAGTATCTTGTCGTTCCAGCAGCCTGTCTTAACATCACGGTACATCCAATTACACGACGCTCCACCCAGCCTCTGGAAGGATATAGTCTTTCTCCATCTAAATGTATGTTTGTTTGCACTGAGGAGCAGCTTTTACACCTTCAAAGTTTAAACACACCATTAGATATGGCTCAGAAAATTGAAGAGGCAACACGTGACCAAAGCTCTTGCCCTGACTGGCATCAGCTTCGCAAACCAAGAGTTACAGCCTCCAGGTTTCGGGAGGTGTGCCACGTCAGAGGCCTGAGCTCTGCTGAGTCCCTCTCAGAGCGCATCATCTGGGGATGCCGGCAGACAGCAGAAATGAGAAGAGGTGCTGAAATGGAGTCAGAGGTAACAGTGGAATACAGCAAGTTGACAAATGTTAACTACTCACCCTGTGGTCTAATCATCCATCCTGATGCTCCCTGGCTTGGTGCGTCTCCTGATGGTGTTGTGTTTGATCCCACTGAATTATCCTCAATTTGGGCTTGTTGAAATTAAATGCCCTAATGCCAAAAACATTGTTGACTGCAAATATTTGCAAATGGACAAAGGGTTGCTCACTCTAAAAAAGAGCCATGCATACTATTGGCAGGTGCAGGGACAACTACTGGTCTCAGGAATGCAGTGGTGTGACTTTGTGGTGTGGGCCCAGGAGGATTATTTTGTCCAGCGTATACACAGTGACACCCACATGCACAAAGTTATGCACTTCGAGAGAAGGTTGATTGTTTTTACTTTTACACATATATGCACAAATACTTGTCTATGAAATAGTTATAATTTTAAATTTGAAAGTCAGTGAAATGAAAAATCAGTAAAACAGCACTGACCAAAAACATATTTATTAACATATTTAATGTGTTCTTTTTTCATATGTACAATGACACAATGTTTCCAGAAAAAATAAATGTACAAAGTTAATTTACCTTGCTTGTATCATGACATATCATTTCCTTTTTTTAGATATACATTAATAGTTGGCATTTATAGAAAATTGACAAAAAACAATGAAAGAAAACAATAAGAATTTGGAACAACACACCTAGTACACACAATGAAAACGGGTAGACTACAGATTTTAAACTATAGATTCTAACCCTAACCCTATAGAAATATTTAGACTTATTTGACCCATGTCTTAACTAATGCCTTGTTTTGATAATTGGACAAAAGGCATGCAACTGTAAAAAGTTGACTAAAGTTAACAGTGTGAGACAGTGTGATGACACCATCAAACAGCTTGTTTTCTTTGATCCTCCTGATGACACGTTCCACATGAACTCGCAGTCGTGCTATGGCTTGTGTTTCTTTCACCTGATGTGCTGGCATCTGCTTTACCTTAGACAGGAATGGTGGACAGTACACTTTGCACTTGACACAGTCACTAATCAGGAAGCCCTTGTCTACCATAATTACCATGTCCTCTGTCAGTCTTTTGGCTATTCCGCACTGTTTAAAGATCTCCTTGTCACTTATTGACTCAGCATAAAGCTGAGAGACGAATGTCACTGCACCATGAGGAGCTATGCCAATGAGGCCTTTCATTGTGCAGTGAGATTTGTAGCTTGAGTACATTTCACTCTGGAGTAGTGGCGAGGATGGTGTTTGACATCTGAGTTCAGTGCAGTCAATGATAACCTGTGTGTCTGGGAAATCAATGAAGTCTTCAGGGAGGTTAGATTTAACTTCAGCTGCTGAAAGCCACACACACACTGATCCCAACAGTGGATAGAGGTAGTTTGTCCATGTTGAAATGATTCTGCTCACTGTGGATGGGTGCACATGGAAACGGTGTGCTAGGTCTCTCTCCTTCAAACCAACTGACAGGTAGATGAGGAAAAGAAAAAACTCATCGATTGGCTGCAGCAGCTGTCTCTGGAAAGGTAAACATGCATGAAAGGTAAGTTTTGTATTCACCCAGGCAGCACAGTAAAATTCATACTGCATTGTAGGCGTTTTGACAAAATGTAAATGTACAGTCACTCTTATTGTGTGTGCTTGTGTTTAAGTGAATAACATACCACTGATGGTCGTGCATGTGTAATCTCTTCATGTTTCCTAGCAGCAGCTTTGGACCTAGAAACACGAATGATTTTGTGGACAGATGGCTCAATCAGCCACCAAAAGGCCATCAGGTGACGGTAGCTGGGGAACCTGTTAAACCACCAGAAGCAGTGTTTTTAATCATAAGCATCACTGTATACACTTACGTATATTTATTGTACGTACATTAACATGTTAAGCATGCGTGAGTATATACAAACAACGTATATTGAGCTCATTTTATAACCATAAGGAGTTTAACCAAACTTCAGGCTTACCTTGTGTAAAATCTAATGTCCTCATCTGAGCTGGCAAATCGTTCCAATCCGAAATCACATTGAACACGTAGCTCATGTAGCTGTTTATTCAGCTCCTCCACTTCTTGGGACAGTTCTTCTATTTTAGCACATGCCATGTCTAATGACGATGCCTCGAGAACGTTACAGTAATCGTGATCCATAGTTACATAATCGGGAAAAATGACATCAAGGTTTTGAAAATAGTAACAAAGTGATTGTAAAAAACTGTAAAGCAACAGGTTTTCAATAACGAAGAATATGTAAAAGTATGGTATTTGGGGTAAAAAGCGCCCCTGCTGTTGAGGCAAAAGGCACAATAATTAATATAATAATGAATAACTGGGTAAATGGTTAGATTCACATAGCAAATATCATATATCAAATTGAGTATCCAACTTAGATAATACCATATTTGTAATGAAACAATCATATTTTAAAATTTGATATTAATCATATCATAATAAAATATAATTTATTGTTACTGTAAATCTATATTAATGTTATGGGATATCCTTCAATGCTTTCAGAATTATTACTTTTAAAAATAATGTATTTTTAAACATATTTTTATATTAACATAGGCCTATTTTAATGACAGTATATTTATTGAACAAAAATGATTTTTTATTTATCAAAATAAACATAAAATAGTACAAACTTTTGATTCTTTGTAAGATTATCACTGTTATTGTCCTGTTTATTACAGTGAATCTGCTTTGAATCAGTCTGTACTGAATAAAGCGCTGTAGAAATAAAGCTGACTGATGTTTCTGGTTGTTCAGCGTGTTGTGATGTATTCAGTGAGAGTCTCTGTACAGATGAAGGTGTCAGTGGATCACAGATGCTGTTTCTCATCTTAACACAGTCAGATCTTCTGCTCTTGTGCTGTCTGTGTAGTTAAGGAGCTCACTGTGATCTCAAGCAGAGCTAGAGAGGTAATGACTAGTTAAATCTGTCATCAATCCAACTTAACAAAAGACATTTCACATTTTATTATACAGTATTTCAGAGTACTTTCCAGTGTTGATGTTTGTTGAGTGTCCAGCAGATGGCGACAAATCTCCATTCAAACTGATGAAGTGAAACAGGAGAGACGCTTTCATTCATACAGAGGCTTCATCAGTCTGATCACGTGAACGTTATTACACCTGTACAGCATCTGGGAGCTTATATTTCTGACCAGAGCTTTTTCTTGCGATCATGTGTTGTGCCGAATTCAGGTAGTGACTTCAACGATGGGGTGATAATTTTGCAGACCCCCCGAAAAATGCGATTAGCTCCGTAATCTGTGCATGACTTCATGATGGCTTCAGTCTCCTTTAACAGAATAATAACACAACCCAGTAGTCGGAGTTCTGCATAGTGACTGATGACTCGATGATCGAGTGGGCGGGGCTTCTGTAGTTCAGGTGCGTTCAGACAAGTGCGTTAAGAAGAAAAGACACCGGCTTCAACTGGCTTTCTAGAAAGATGATTTAAAAATAAGATTGTTACCGACATGTTAAGACAAACATGCGATCCTCTGTGCTTTTACTGCTCGTTGGGATTTCTCACGCATTTGCCGGTGAGTAGTTTATTCTGGGTTTAGATTCATCTTACTTTTGACGTTTAAAAACTAACGCACAGCACTTCCGGTTTGGCAAGAACGGAGCGTACTACTTTTATCTATTTGCATTTATTTACTGTGATCAATATCATATTTATGTGGCCGATTGTGTATTTAAGCAACAAGACTCATATTGGTCGTGTGCTGGTATTTTTACTTTCATTTTTGTGTTGATAGGCTAAATAACCTGTCATCATGTCGGACAAATTAAAATGCTGAACAAAATTGAATTTGTAGCAGTTTTGAACATTGACAGTCTGAGATATGAGTTTTGTGTGTATCTTCGGATAGTTTAATAAATAAAACACTCTTGACATCACAATTGTGTCGCTTTACACCCCACAATTTTTACTTAAAACAATTTTTATATAAAATGAACAATTATTCAGTTATTTGTAATATACAATGTCATTGTAAAAAATAGTTTCAATGGAGATAGCTACTTTTTGACAGTTCGCTTACATTACAACTTACTACTTTTTCAGTTTGAATGTAGCCTAACTAGTTTAGCTGAAAGAAAAGATGAAATCTGAAAAAAAAAAAAAAAAAAAGTTAATTTTCAGGATAATATTTTAAAGATAATTTTGTACAATCCAAATAAGCTTTATCTTTAGAAAGGGTTTAACAATGTTTGTCATGTTTTTCAATTATTGCACATGCACCTATAGGTCAATCAAGGTCAGTTACAATAACTTAGAACACTAAAGAGACCTTTTGTCACGTAAATCACAAAGTCCAGGAAACAAGATCCATTTGCAGCATTTATTGGGAAAATCCAGAAACGTAATCCACAGACAGGCAAGGGTCAGAATCCATAAAGGCAGTCCATACAAAAAACATGAAACATGAAAACCAAAAACCAAAACGGAGAACCGGGAAACCATACATGAAAACACCATAACAAGAGCAGAGACAAACCAGGTATAAATAGACAGACACTAATGAACAAACACAAAACAGCTGGTTGCAATGACAAGGTCTAATGAGTCCGGGAAGTGAGTATGGGTAATGTAGCCCAATGGGTGAAAACAAGAGTCTGGGATGGAGTGCCCTCTAGTGGCTGATTAGGGCACTCTCACTAGTGATCATGACACCTTTCTACTGACTCTACGCCATGCAATGTCAACTGGCGGCCCGCGGGCCAAATCCGGCCCGCCAGAGATTTCCATCCGGCCCCCAGAATAATACTGAATTCAGGAATAGCCTTGTAAGAGGAAAAAGTTTAGGGCTGGTCCGAATACCATTTTTTGATGAACATCGACTATTCGAAGCTTCGGAGAGAGGGGCTGAACATATTTTTCTCTCTAATAAAGGCAGGAATCTGTGTCTGTATGTCCGTTTGCATTTTTATTATTTCGAGAACCGTTGATCCAATCGACTTCACAAGGGAGTGCAGTGTCGCATTTGGTGCAATATAGATGGACACGCGAGACGCGACACATTCAGAATTAATAAACTTTTAGTAAACTACAGTTAGAGCAGCGCGAGCGGGAAGCGGCGCACCTCACGCGGGCAGGGCTTATGCTCCGAGAACGGACACTGCACTAGTGATGTAAAACGCACACACACAGGTCTGTTAAATTAAGCAATACTTTTAAGGTAGTCTAATAATTTTCTGACTAACAAATTGACACAGAAATTTAAATAAAGAAAAACGAAATTAAGTTAAATTAAAAACGAGATTAATTTAGAATAACGGGTAAAAATGCTATTACATTTTGTTTCTATTATTCTATTTTCCACAATGTCAAAGCAACAAAACACAAGCTCAGACATGCACAAACTCTCGGTTCTATTTCTAGCATGCACGCGTTTTCTGCGTGGCTCGAGCGCGCCTGAGACGCGTGTCTCAGTGTGCAAACTCCAACCTGTTAAATATGGGAGCCGAAATAAAACGGACACGCCACGCAGCTGAGACGCTCACGCAGCCAGTGTGTCGCCGGCCTTATTCAAGGGGGAATGAGAACCGTTTTTTTTATTTTTAAATCTAACGAAACAAAAAGCCTTCTGAAAAGTAGCTTGTGCCATAGCCTGCCTTCAGTCAAGAATGACGATAAACGCGTTCTCTCATTGAACATCTTTTATTGTTTCACGTGCTCATTTTTTCACAAATGTCAATTTTCCTTGCCTGGGATTTGCGCACAGTTGCGTGACAGTGATGGACAGCTTGACAGCCTCACAAATATGAAGCCTAAAATATCGCTATCGCCCCCTGGTGGCTTGCTGCAGTACAGGTAATATGTAAAAAATAACATAAATTTGGAATTAGAATTAGTATATCAAATAATAACATATTAGGATACAATTCGAATTTTATTTTATATTACGAGTATCTGGCCCTTACAGTGTCTGCAGTGAAAAATTCTGGCCCTTGGACAAATATAGTTGATGACCCCTGCTCTACGCCATAGCTGTCAACCCTCCCGTTTTTTCCGGGTTTCTCACGTATTTTAGCTCTTTTCCCGCTGTCTTCCCGTTTTAGTATTTTCCCGTAAAATATCCCGTATTTTTACGCTCTGATTGTGTTAACTCAGAACACGCAACTATCTGTGTCTGTGAAGTGGCTTGCACTTGGGTTGCTAGACCTCCAGTCAAGCAGGTGGCAGTATACAGACAGTAGCTTAGGCTCCTATCGAAGAAGAAGAAGACAGTTGCAGCGGCATCACATACCGCAAACATCCCCTCACTATCCGCTAGCTGCCTGTCCCCTGAACACACTGTAAAAAAACGCGGTCTCTGTAGTCGCCACAAGCTCCGAAAACTGCAATAAAAACAAACTGGTGCAGCCTGGACCACAAAACATAATAAACATGCTCCAGCCAATAACAAAAAGCAGCGTCAATACGCAAGCTACTTACATTTTAAATGCGCGTTCATGACTGTTTCAGGAAGCACGGAGGGGAGGGCCAGGAGGAGGAGGAGGGAGGGTCTAGCTAGCCTCTGTTTTGTTTGACAACACTTCGAACGTCAACAGGAAGTTACTCCGCTCAGAATCGCTTAGAGCGCCTTTAATGATTAGTGCTTCTTTTTTTTTTTTTTTTTTAAGTTTGTGGGTAATAATCGTGTAAAACAAAAAAATCCCTTATTTTGGGATGGATTCCGGGAAATCTCCCTTATTTTCAGTGTTCAATGTTGACAGCTATGCTCTACACACACACAAAAAAAAAAAAATAGAAATGCAGGAATGAATAGGCTAATTGTTAAATAATAATTTAGTGATAGTGATATAATAATATATCTTTACTGCTTATCTAAAACATGGAAAATTCTAAATCAAAAAATCAAAAAAAATATCTGTATTTAATAAAAAAAAAAAAAAAAAAATATGTTTCACCTCCTGCCCAATATTGCTAGCCTATAAAAACAAGATATACTATATTATGTGCAAAAAAGGGGTCAAATCATATTAGGCCTAGGTTATATTCTAAAATTGTAAATTTACAATCTAAAAACAAAATGTTTTTTAAAGCTGAAGTTAAATACACTACACTAAAAATGAAAATAAATAAAAACAAAAGAACAGACTAATTATTATTATTATTTTGATTACCCTTGTAACACCGGCCCTGCTGTTCACAGTGTTGTATAAGCTAATTATTATGGCTGATTTCTGTCCACAGGAAAACACTCTCTAAAATATTTCTACACTTCTATGTCTGGAGACGAAACGTTCGCTGCAATTGGTCTCGTTGATGACATTCAGTTTATGTACTTTGATATCAACACAAAGAAAGCTTCACCAAAAACAGAATGGGTGAGAGAGATTGAAGAATCAGATTACTGGAAAAGTCAGACACATTCATTGATTGATCAACATCACTGGATTTTAAACAACATCTGGACAGAGTCAGCAGGTACGCTGGACACACTATCACAAGTACATTTACACATAATATCTTCTGATAACATGACCCAGAATGAATGATAAAATGAAAAATCAGGAATTTAGTGCATATTGTTTATAACATTTACAGTATACCAAGCGTGGTTCAACAGCTGATCCTGATCTAAACCGGATTGAGTTTGTCTAGTTCTGTCAACTCTAAACTTACTCTGAAACTCGAGAGTTTGTTCAACTAGTTTCATTCAACAGGCCTCAGAAGAATGAATGATATATCGCACTTTCTCAGGCAATCTCTCTCTCTCTCTCTCTCTCTCTCTCTCTCTCTCTCTCATAATAATCTGCTCCACACAATACAGTAAGCTTCAATAAAGTGACTCAATGTTCCTTCGTTACTAGTTCTGAAATGACATTTTAGAATTAGTAACGGAGGTTTGGGCTCAACTGTTAAACTGTCAACTTGAGATTTGAATCCATGGCGGAAAAAAGTAGTTCATCACAAAAGAGTGTTTTTTAAAGACTATTCGTTGTTGTTTCTTGTTGATTTACACGCGTGTGCCGTAGAACTGTTGTAAAAACAATATCACACTTGTTTGCTCGCGTAGAGTGTATGTTGTTCATATCCTTCATATCTTATCTCCTCAGGTGAGCACACATACCAGATAACCTATGGCTGTGAATGGAACGATGAAACTGGGAAAACAAATGCATTCCGTCAGCATGGATATGATGGAGAGGATTTCCTGCTTCTGGATTTGAAGAGTGATAAATGGATATCTCCAATAAAGAAAGAATTCAAGGCTAAAGAGAGGTGTAACAATGCAACCATACGTGTTGCTTACTGGAAAAACTACCTTAAAATGGATTGTATTGAGACTTTGAAGAAGCTCCTGACGCTTGGAAAGAGCAGCCTGGAGAAAACAGGTATATGATTATTATCAGTTAGTGCATAAAAATGACACTATAGAAATGTATATTCATATTTATAAGTTTATCATGATATTCATGATGATACATGAAACTTCCCAGAAAGGAACATGCAAAATCTGTAACTGGTGCAATGCTTTTTTTTTTTTTTTTTTTTAATGTAGGCCTACCTATATGGACCTTTTACCTTTTGAACAGGTACTGCTCCAGTGACATCTTTTGTACCTTCATTTTTTGAGTATAGAATATAGAATGTAAGAGCGTTAATTCTTTGTTATTTCTCACTGGTTATTCACCGTCACGTGGGCACAGGTGATCACTTCCATTTTCTTTATTATTTCCTTTGTTGGATTGATTGTTAGTTGGGAAGGGGCGAGTGGTGGGAGCCAACTTTCTGTTTACCATATTTGTGCTTGTTTTAGTTGTTTTCATGTGCTTAAATAAATCCGAAAGCAAGTTAAATCTTCGTCTTCACGAGCCCACTACCTAGCCTCTATGTGGCTATTGGATGCCGCCAATATTAGTCAACAGAAAACGACGCTTAGTTCCAAAGATATTCCTTTTGCGTGGCACTGGAACGCAGTTGTGGATTGCAAGTGAAAACGGATATGCGATGCACAGCACTTTAACCGGTATGTGAATCAGTTTATTATCATGCTGTTTGCTGCTGGTCGATTGGAGATAGCTGGTTGTGCTTATGCGTGGATCTGTTTGTTTGGATAACGATGGACTGGAAGAGCGTAGTTTATGTCATGTGTGTTACATGCAGTGCTGGGATTTGCACAATTCTCGCGTGTGATTAATCGGATTGCTTTGGAAGTTGTATGTGCGGCTGAGTTTGTTTGATGAAGGAAAATGGACGAAGATGAAGGTGATTCGGTTATGGAGAACAGAAGGGAGCGTAAGCTCACATCAAAGGCTTGGGAGTTAAAGGTCGAATCGCTACAAAGTGAACAAAATAAAAAATGTGATTGCTTCAATGAAAGAGCTTATGCAAAATGATGAAAATTCTTCTAAGGTTTATTCTTTATTGGAAACACTTAAGCTTTTGAGAGATGATTGCATTGTGTTGCATGAGGAGTGTGATTCATTTACTTCCCTCTGAGGAACAAATAAAGCAAAATGAATGGTATGGCTCAATTTTACGATTCAACAAAGGGTTTATAGAAGATGTGGAACAATGGCTGTGTGCTCTTAAATTTAAGAGAACTTCACTGACTCAAACTACAGCAGCAGTGTCTAAACAAAGTAAGAAAAGTCCTCTGTCATCTCATTATGCAATAGATGGAATACAGTCAATAAACATGGATGGTCAAGTGCAAGCTCCTTTGGATGATCCATTGCCTGCTGCTGCAACCTCTGATGCACATGCAAATTCAAAAATTCTGAATGCATTGAATGTAATGCATTGACTTGTGAGCATTTCATGGATGTGATCAAACCAACTGATAACATCTCAAATGTATTCAGCAAAAAATCAAGTAAAAAGAGCTCCTCTTCTGGTTCACAATCTAGTAGATCATCTACATCATCAGCTCATCTTCAAGCTGAAGCTGAAGTGGTGACTTTAGCCAGTCAGCAAATGCTGCAACAGAAGCATGCTGTGGAAGAAGAAGAGCGTTTAAGAAAAAAGAAGGAAAAAATTGATCTTCAAACTAAAATAGCTGTGTCTATGGCTAAAGTTAATGTGTACAGCTCTGCTGCATCAGAACAAAGTGTACATTTGGAAGCAAGAAAAGCAAGAAGGAAAATTATGAAATTAGCTCCTCAAATTTGATGGCAGTGGCATTAGTTCAAGCTGACACACATGTTGAATTACAGTCTCTGTCTGTTAACAATTCAACAAGAGGTGCAAGAAATAAGGAGAGTAATTCTCAGCCTCAACCTATGCAACAACCAAGGTCCATAACACCATTACAGACAACTGCATCAATGAATGGCCAGCTACCCTGCAACCGTAGTAGCGATGCACTTGTTTCAAGACCATCATTTACTGATGGAGAGCAAGGAAATATAAAGAGTCTTTGGGAAAAAAAAATGAAATCACTGCCATGTTGGTTCAGCAATGCAATACTTCATTACTTCCTCACAGAGATATTGTATCCTTTGATGGAGATCCTTTGATTCAATGCTTTATATGATCATTTGAAGAGATTGTGGAAAAAAGGGCAAATGATTATGGTGACTGTTTCTATTTTCTTGAGCAGTATATCCGAGGTCAACCAAGAGAACTTGTAAGAAGCTGTCAACATATGGCTTCTACACAGGGTTACTTGAAAGCCAAAGCCTTACTTAAGGAACACTTTGGAAACGAAGTCAAAATATCACCATATATGGATAAAGTGCTCTCTTATGGCGTTATTTTACTGTCAATTGTCGAGAGCACATTATTGTGACGCGAGAGCATATCAATGTAATGCGCGAGCGCAAATCTGTCCGCTCGCGCGCGGATTTCCTCTGCTCTCGCGCAAATCTGTCCGCTCACGCTCGGATTTCCTTTGCTCTCGCGCAAATCTGGACGCGCGCGCTCAAATATACAGTGCTCTCTTATGAACTGCCTCTCCTCTCGCTCAGATATTGCGTGTGCACGCTCAAACTGTTTCCTGCGTGCTCAAACGTGTCCTGCGCGCTCAAACTGCACATGTGCGCTCACGAATCTCTCCGTGCTCTTGCAGAAATTAATTTGCTTTTGGATTAAATGCTGTCAAAAGTTATAAACCAATCAGAAGAGACGACTGATCCATGAAAATGCTACGTGGAATCTTATTGGCTGAGCGTGAACTGCGCCTGGAATTCTTTCGACAAAAATATATATTTTATTTCTTTACAATTTAATAATATTTATCAAATGTAACCTAGTCTAACTGCATCACATTACAGGTCAAACCCCTATTTATCTAAACAAACAAACAAAAAATGTTTCTTAAAGTTATTGTGGTCATACGTTTTGTGTTGAAATTTTTTTTTAAAAATAGGTAACATTTTACAATAAGGTTTTATTTGTTAACATTAGTTAATGTATTATCTAACATGAACTAACAATGTGCAATACATTACTGTAATTATTAATCTTTGTTAACGTTAAAAATACAGCTGTTTGTTGGTTGTTTACTTCACAGGCATTTAATAATGTTAACAAATACAACATTTGATTTTAATAACGTATTAGTAATGTTGAAATTAACATTAACAAATATTAATAAATGCTGAAGAAGAGCAATTCATTATTAGTTAATGTTAACTAATGCAGTTAAATAATGTTAACGCAACCTTATTGTAAAGTATTACCAACAAACATCTTCTGATTTAAGACGAACAAGATCAGGGTCAAATCGTCATTCCCTTAATACTTAATGTGGAGATCACATACCACCATTGTCAATTTCTTTTGAGGTCTGGTATAAAACATGACATACAAAATACCTAAGCTCTTGTGTATGCACGATTAAGCAAAAGAACGCGATCTTATTCCTAAATGACAACGATTCGGTTATGTCTATTAAACCTTTTGAAATTACAATCATACCAGAATATTTAAACCTGCTTTTGCATTGCTGCTGAAAGCAGTGGTCATGTAAGCTATATGTTTTAAACAGCTTCACAAAGTGTTTCAACAACATACTATTGCTACATCTGTGTTGCAAACATTAAATAATAATGCAAGTATTGCAATAACAATTTATAATCTGAATATACACTGATTTCAGCAATTAAATAAGTAGCTAAATGAATGTTGAAACTAATGTTGTTACACTGTTCTGCCAGTAGGTGGTGACCAGTGACTGTTAAAATGTATTTGATGTATCAGAATCATTAATTCCAGACCTCAAAAGAAATTGACAATGGTGGTATGTGATCTCCACATTAAGTATTAAGGGAATGACGATTTGACCCTGATCTTGTTCGGTCTTAAATCAGAAGATGTTTGTTGGTAATACTTTACAATAAGGTTGCGTTAACATTATTTAACTGCATTAGTTAACATTAACTAATAATGAATTGCTCTTCTTCAGCATTTATTAATATTTGTTAACGTTAATTTCAACATTTACTAATACGTTATTAAAATCAAATGTTGTATTTGTTAACATTATTAAATGCACTGTGAAGTAAACAACCAACAACAGCTGTATTTTTAACGTTAACAAAGATTAATAATTACAGTAATGTATTGCACATTGTTAGTTCATGTTAGATAATACATTAACTAATGTTAACAAATAAAAACCTTATTGTAAAATGTTACCTATTTTTTTTTTAAAAATTTCAACACAAAACGTATGACCACAATAACTTTAAGAAACATTTTTTGTTTGTTTGTTTAGATAAATAGGGGTTTGACCTGTAATGTGATGCAGTTAGACTAGGTTACATTTGATAAATATTATTAAATTGTGAATAAATAAAATACATATCTTTGTCGAAAGAATTCCAGGCGCAGTTCACTCTCAGCCAATAAGATTCCATGTAGCATTTTCATGGATCAGTCGTCTCTTCTGATTGGTTGATAACTTTTGACAGCGTTTAATCCAAAAGCAAATTAATTTCTGCAAGAGCACAGAGAGATTCGTGAGCGCACGTGCAGTTTGAGCGCGCCAGGACACGTTTGAGCACGCAGGAAACAGTTTGAGCGTGCACACGCAATATCTGACCGAGAGGAGAGGCAGTTCATAAGAGAGCACTGTATATTTGAGCGCGCGCGCCCAGATTTGCGCGAGAGCGGACAGATTTGCGCGAGAGCAGAGGAAATCCGCGCGCGAGCGGACAGATTTGCGCTCGCGCATTACATTGATATGCTCTCGCGTCACAATAATGTGCTCTCGACAATTGACAGTAAAATAACGCCATACTCTCTTGGAAGTCCATAAGACCTGAGTATACAAAGGCCTTACAAGATAATCATCTTTTGCTCAGAGCTTGTTGTAATGCCATGAAAGATGTTTGTTACATGAAAGAGTTAAACTTGGTTACTAACGTGCAAATTATTCTTTCGAAGTTGCCATTTAAGCTCAGAGACAAATGGAGAGCTGTGGCGTGAGATTTGCAGGAAAACTGTAATGAACCAAAATCATTTAAAGACATTGTGAATTTCGTAGAAAAGCACGTCAAAATTGCTACTGATACTGTGTTTGGAAACATTGTTGGGGCTCCTCTTGGTGAAGGTCGAAGCTTGCTTCATTCTAAGCCTAAGGGAAGTAGTTTCGCTACCACTGTCTCTGTAGCAGGAATGGAAGACATTAGGAAAACAAACAAAGGTGTATCCTGTCTTTGTTGTGGCAAAGAACATTTTTGAATTCCTGTAATGTGCTTACCAAAAAAACCCATAATGAAAGGATGGATTTTCTGAAGAAGAAAGGAATCTGTTTCGGCTGTCTATGCACAGGCCACATTAGCAGAGATTGTAAGAAGCGGATTACATGTAAAGTGTGTGGAAATAAACATCCCAGCATCCTTCATGTCTTCCAGCGAGATGAATCAGAGGAACCAAAGCAAGCAGTAGGTAGTGCTTGGATCTCTGTTCTGTGAAGATGCTTGTGCCTTGTCCATTCTTCCAGTATGCGTTAAATCTAAGAATGGAAACAAGATTTTGAAAGCGTATGCCTTTTTAGATCCAGGCAGTTTGGCAACCTTCTGTACAGAAAGTCTCATGAATAAGCTTAAAACCATGAATCAAGATAAATTGGTTTCCAGTTATGTTCTCAAGGATCGTTGCTGGATTGGATCAGGCACATTATTGTTTACTTCCTGAAGTATATACTAAGAAAAGTATGCCATTATCCAATTCTAATAGTCCTATGCAGAGTGACCTTGTTCGATGGCCTTATTTAAATCACATACACTTGCCTTCATTCGAAGCACGAGTTGAACTCTCAATTGGAGCAAATGTACCAGAGGCACTGGAGCCATGATGGCAGGTTGTACGCAGCCAAAAGAATGGACCATACGGGGTAAGAACCATACTTGGATGGACGGTAAATGGACTGCTTAGAGCAGTGGTTCGCAAACTTTTTAGCGTGGAGCATGGGCGAGGCTAGCCCCTTTTTAGGGGTGCTTCACCACCGGGTACAATGTTCTTCCGCAAGACGCGTGCAGTTCTGTTTATTAACTGCTAGAGCGTGAAACAAAAACAGCAGCGCGACAAATAAACTGCGTATCTGTGTAGTGCGTACGTGTGTCTCTGTTATTAAAGTTTATCGTTAATTTGATACTCATTTTAACAATCGGGAGTCATGTAAACATGACGTCACGTGCGTCTTTTCTGGTCAGTCGTCATGGAAACATGTCCCGCATTTTCATCAGTCTGTTCCGACGAGCATACAGCAGCCTGCTGGAGCAATTGTGTAGTGATCATGTTCTCCAACAGAGGGGGTTGTGCAGCTACACTTGGTCGTGCACGCCACTACTTCATGAGGAACGTAATCTGGATCTGGACCAGAGCAAAGCAAAGCGCCTTTATCGTCAAATATCAAAATAAACATCGTTATCAGTTTCAAGGTTAGTAACTAACTATTCAAACTGTTTGTATGTTTTATAACAGGGCCTCAACAGGGTGCGAGATTGTTTTGCACAATTTTAAACGTCCACAAAAGTTCTGCAGTCAAGTTTTTAGGTACCGATCGAACTGCCTCGATACTACCGAGTATCGAAAAGTGTCTTGTCATTCGGTACCAAATTTCGGTACCTCAGAATGGAGCCGAGGAGAGGGGCGGAGAAATGCTTTCGCTGTCTCGTTGAGGAGCAAGTAACGTTGCGCTACATTGTTATTTATATCTAAATATATAAAACTATACGCGCGAGAGAGACCCTATGTGCGAGAGGGCGATTGAATCAA
This sequence comes from Megalobrama amblycephala, assembly GCF_018812025.1. NCBI lineage: Eukaryota > Metazoa > Chordata > Actinopteri > Cypriniformes > Xenocyprididae > Megalobrama > Megalobrama amblycephala. The sequence goes on from NC_063058.1 coordinate 31,933,344, forward strand.
CGGTTTCGTTTTCAGTTTATCTCCGAATGGACGGTGAGAAACGGCTGTTTATGTGAGCAGCCGGTTCACTACAGATACTGTTAACAGAAAACAAAAGTGTCGCACTGCCTGCAGAAACAGCGGAACGCGCAATGTTTTTTATAGTCTAGTTATGGACAGGTACAACACACAGCAGCTTTACATCAGTGTTCGTTCCTCAAGTCTATGGAAACACGCGACCGGTTCGTGACAGGCTCGTTCGCCTGCACGATCACAGGCTCTGCCTCTGGTTCCAGAACGCGAACAATTCTGCTGAAAAGAGGTATCAGCGTCCTCCTGATACTGCGGATAATTTGCGGGTCGGGCCAAGTAATAAAAAAATAACATTCAAATTAATTGCGGGTGGATGAGAGATGAATCATTAATGTGTTGACTTTAATAAAGACACAGAACTCTTATTTCACGGTAAGACGCAACGAACTTGCGTCACTCTTACTTCCGCTTTGATCTTGTTAATAATAATTAATTTTTTGAAGAAGAACAATTGCTGAGTGATTTAAAAAGAGCCTCACATACTTAATTTTTGCATTGAAAACTAAACTTTATTAAAACTATTTGCACTGATTTATTGTGTTGGGTAAATTTTGTTAATTTGTGCTTTTTTATTCCCTGCAGTGGCTCAGGAGATGAGTCTTTGAGTCTGAAAAAAAGTCAACAAAGTTAAAATATAAAACCAAAGATTTTTTTGAGGTTATGTAATCTTGTTTAAACAGATTTTATAAAAACTGGTACCGAAAAAGGTATCGTTTAGGTATCGGTATCGAAGTCAAGGTATCGGTATCGTCTCAGTATCGAAAATTTTTGAACGATACCCAGCCCTTTTTTTTTTAAATATAATATGTTTTTGTAAAGTCACACAAATGTTAGGCTATAACAGTATTGTTTTGAACTGCTTTTACAGTGGTTACTATTAATCGTGTAAAAGGTTTTTTTTGGTTGTATTTTGGTTGTAAATCCTAATATTAAAACTAAATCATAATTATTCATATAATAATAGCCTATAAGGAACCCACAACAATTAAAAACAAAAACATTACAAAATGTATTGTCCCTGTTTTTTAAATAGATAATAACAAATAAGATTTTTGTTCACATAAAATAGGAAATGTCCCCAGTTTTCATTTCAGAATTCTGGTCACCTAATTCAAAAATAGTTATCTGCATGATGCGTGCTGCCTTTAGGGTCAGTGATGTTGAATTTAAATGACATGTAAAATAAAGACAATAAAGTTGAATCTAATCTAATCAATCTGATGACTGTTGATACAAAAGGAGGCACATGGAGTTGACGGTCAGGAAAACCAGCTGAGTGAAGAAGGTTTTGTGTTTGTTACAGGGGGCTGTCTGTGTGAACTCTCACAATTAAGCTGGTGTTCTGAAAAGTTCTCAAAAAAAAAAAAGAAAAGAAAAAATCTGGATTTTGGAGTTAGTTGAATCAATGTTAAAATGATAGTTATTTTTTAATTGACATTTTTTGGGGGTTTTTTTGTGTGAAAAGAGGGTGGGTGGTGGCAGTGGGGTTCATTGGGTGCTCAGCACCCCTAAAGCTCTGACCCTAGAATCGCCCCTGGCGTACTCCGCGTACCCCCTCTCTTCCACTTAAACTGCAGTCACACCTTTGCCATTAAGGGACAATATTTGCCCCTAAATTGATTTCCCAGTGCAGATTTTTACCTTCATGAATAACTTTATAAAATAAATAATGTTTTAAATAAAAATGTTCAATAGAGAAATATGCAATGATGGTAAAAACAAGAAAAACTTTTAAATATTAAACTATAACTTCCAGTAGGTGGCAGCGAGTCACTGTTTTTATGAGTGAGTCATCAAGTCATTCAATTCATTCAGTAATGAAGCAGGTGGCTGTGAATGAATCATTGAATCATTGACTCTTACTAGGGCTGGGCGATATGGCAAAAAAATAAAATCTCAATTTTTCAGAATGATTGACCGATTCACGATTTCGATTTTTTTATTTTTTTTTTTTAAACTGTTTAACTAGTCACCTTAAAAACTTACCTACAATATGATTTAAGTAACATTTTCTTTATTAACAATCTGGTTTAAAAAAGTTCCATTCCAAGTGCACCACACATGAAGTGATCAACATGGTGTAAATGTAAAAGAAATTGTTAAATATCTTTGCAGAAATATGCAAAATGTTAAATATGCAAATGTTGTACAAGCTTATCTTAAACACATCCTACTCAGAAATAATATAAAATAAGAAAATGCTAAATATTTCTTAACCAAAAATAGCAATAAATATCACCAGTAATAGGCTAGTATTAACAGCAAATGCTTTGTAAAAACAGAAAACAGCTTTCAGCCTGTTACATCATGAAATATCAAACAGGTTTACAGATTTTTGTATTCCATTGCGCTATTTGTCCTGTTGCTTTTATGTTTGGTGGACATGTTTAGGTATTGCACTTGTGTCTCGCCTCTTTTTCAAACGTCTCGCCCATGAAACAGCATTCTAAAACCATGGCAGTCAAGTAAAAAAAAAAGCTCAACTCGCGTTCAATAACTTTGCCTTTTTTTCTCCTTCCACTGCCTGCGTCTCATTTTTATAACGCATTTCTGTATGAACAGCTGCTGAATAGTGATGTTTTCTACGTCCATAGAGCGTCACATGAGAGCAGTTAATCAGGCGCGCCGGTGCCATCCTGAGGTCGGATCATTTTCTTCTCCTAAAGGCCCTTTCACAGAGGTTGCAGTATGCGTTGTGAAACCCATTTGTTTCAAATTGTGCCGCGCGTGGACTGCGTTGAGCAAAGTGCACACGCTGCGGTCAGAGTTCAAAATAGATAAACTTTTTCCGCTGTGCTCCGTGACGATTACCCGCGTGACCAATAGCAACGGGGCATCCAAACAATTGGAAAGCAAAATGGATGAACAGCTATTTACTGTGTTGGAATTTCCAGAGCTATATAATACAAGTTTGCTGGTCGCATAGAGACATCGGGAGAAAAGCTGTGTCATGGAGACATGACAGACACTGTCAAGCTGCTCTCTTTTTTTTCTTCTTAGAAGCAGGGCTATTGCTCACTTCTTAGCATGGGACATATACTTTGCTGCTGACCGAAAGGTGAAACAACAATCAAATGACCTCAACTCCCGATACAAGTTTGGAAAACTCTGCCTACTGTGCTCTGGCCAGCACAGTGCAAATCGCTTTGTATCTGAAGGGCTGTGCTGAACCCAGGGGCGAGCGCAGCACATACCGCGTCCTGTGTGAAAGGGCCTTAATGCATTATCATTGCTGTATTGTCAACATGTCTAATTGAATGCTTGCTAACATTTTTATTCAAAATCGCGATTTCTCGATTAAAAAAATAATAACATCGAGGCAAATCATAAATTCAAATTAATCGAAAAAATCTGAAAAACCGCCCAGCCCTAACTCTCACGATTCTTTCAAAGCCGTTCGCGAAACACAGACTTGTGTTGTAGTTCTGCTGTGGTTTTCATCAGAACTATTATTTCATTGCAAAATACAGTAAATACTGACAGTACTGTGTTTAAAATGTACATTTTGTTTTTTGACCTGTTGTATAATGTCACGTTTGCAGTCATATGGATATTTGGGAACAATTGCATTCTTGCTCGTTATCATCATTAAATACAAGAACTCACACAAGGTATGTTTTTGTATCGGAGAAAGTTTGAGTCTTAAATCGAAATTAATCCATTATCTGTGTCTATATTTGTTCTTCATGCAAGTAAATGCTAAATCCCCTCTTTTACAAAGGTGCATTGTCGAGAACGACAGTAATTTAGCACTATTTAAGGCAGCAGATTCTGCACGCAATCCATCATATTTATGTTACTTCAGTGGATGCAGTCATTTTTGACTGCAAATGATGAGGTAATTTGATTAAATGCACAGTTAAAAATACATGCTCGGTTTTTAATATTACTTTAAGGTAGAAACAGGATTTAAGGTAAACAGGATCTCTGTCTCAAAATTGGATGAGCTTTGGAAACAACAGTTTAAGACTGATTTCCCTGAGAATGCCCTGGATGAAATGGTAGGGATGTCTAAAGAAGATTTCAGTTCATGGATCTTGTGTCAGTTTATAAAACTAATAGATGGTCATTATATTATTAGTTTGTCGCTGCCGAATGAGGATGTGGTCTTTCCAAACAACAGAACTGTTGCAGAACAACAGGCTTTGAACCTGCAAAGGAAATTCAGGAAAGATTCAACATTTCAGGCAGATTATACTACTTTCATGGAAGATGTAATTTCCAAAGGATATGCGGAAAAGGTACCTGTGGAGAAACTTGAGAGGTATGATGGCCATGTTTGTTATATACCTCATCACGAGGTTTAACATTTGAAAAAGAAAAAGATCAGGGTTGTTTTCAATTGTAGTGCCTCCTTTCAGGGAGTATCATTGAATGGACAACTACTTCAGGGACCAGATCTAACAAACACTTTAATAAGTGTCCTCACAGGATTCAGAATGGAGTCTGTCGCCTTAATGGCTGACGTTGAATCAATGTTCTATCAGGTAAAGGTTCCTGCAGCAGATTCTGACCTTTTAAGGTTTCTGTGGTGGTCAAAAGGTGACTTGAGTAAGGACTTGGAGGAATTCAGAATGGTTGTACATCTGTTTGGAGCTTCCTCATCCCCAAGTTGTTCTAATTATGCACTCAGGAGATGTGCAGAGGACCATGGAGATGTTTTTAATTGTATTACAGCAGAGGTCATCCGAAAACACTTTTTTGTGGATGATTGTCTTACTTCAGTTCCCACAGAATCTGATGTGATCCAACTATATAAGGAACTTCATGCAATGTGTGCTAAAGGTGAATTTCATCTGACCAAATGGATGAGCAACAGTCGTGGAGTGCTGAATGTCATACCAGAAGAAGAACGGGTGAAAGAAGTGAAAGATCTTGACTTGAACCATGATGTGCTTCCAATGGAAAGAGTACTGGGTTTACAGTGGTGTGCTGAATCTGACACCTTCAGATTTAAAGTAGTAATCAAGGACAGACCTTTAACTAGAAGAGGAATACTTTCTGTGATCAGTGCTATATATGATCCTCTTCCATTTTTGTCTCCAGTAGTTCTTTCTGCAAAGATGATTCTTCAAGATCTTTGCAGGGAAAGGATTGGATGGGATAGTGTTATACCCATCAAATATGTACAGAGATGGAGAAATTGGCTAGAAGATCTTTACGGCTTGGATAAATGTGAGACAAAAATATGTTTGAAACCTGTAGAGTTTGGAGAGGTTACGTTGGCTCAGTTACACCACTTCTCTGCCAGTGAGGAAGGTTATGGTGTTGTGTCCTACCTGCTTCTACATAACAGTCAGAGCATTGTACATTTAGCTTTTTTGATGGGTAAGGCTCGAGTAGCACCAGTGAAATCTATCATCATTACCCGCATAGAACTTACAGCTGCCACTCTTGCCAGCCGAATGGACAGGCTATGGAAAAGCGATCTAAGGATGAAGCTACAAGATTCAGTGTTTTGGTTGGACAGTACTGCTGTGTTGAAATATATTCAAAATGAATCTTCCAGATTTAAGTGTTTTGTTGCCAACAGAGTGTCGGAGATCTTGAGAGCATCTAGTGAAGCTCAGTGGAGGTATATAGGTTCTGCCAACAACCCTGCTGACTTTGCTTCAGGGGGGTTAAAGGAGCAGATGTGGACATTTGGCCCTCCTTTTCTTACTAGATCACAGGAAGAGTGGCCAAACAACCCAATCAATTTGGAAAAGAGTTTTGTACAAGACGCAGAAATCAAGCAAGAAGTTGTGGTTAACACACTACTGGTTCAAACTGAGGAGGGAGGCTTTGTGACGGTTTATAGCACGACATGGTCAAGTATCGGAGTTGCGTTCAGATAATGGAACCAAGTTTGTTGGAGCTGAACGAGAATTGAGAGAAGCCATTAAAAACTGGAACCGTGATAAGATCAATGATGCTCTAATCCAGAAGAGTATCAAATGGATATTTAATCCCCTACAGGATCTTATCACAGAGGCGTCTGGGAGAGGATGATACGATCAGTGAGGAAAATTATGAATTCTATCTTAAGAGGGCAGAGTATAGATAAAGAGGGTCTTCATATGCATTTGTGCGAAGTGGAGTCAGTTATCAATGGCCGTCCTATAACCAGATCATCCATGGGTCCCAATGATTTAGAGGCTCTCACACCCAATCATCTGCTACTCCTGAAAACCCAACCATCTTTTCCCCCTGGTTTATTTCAGAAGGAGGACATATATGTTCGTCGTAGATGGCGACAAGTACAGTACATGGCCGACCTGTTTTGGAGGAGATGGTTAAAGGAATATCTACCTCAGCTACAGGAACGGCAGAAATGGCTTGTAAAGAGAAGAAACTTTCAAGTAGGAGATGTTGTACTCATTGTCAATGATGCTGCCACTCGAATCGCATGGATTATGGGTAAAATTATTCATACTACATCAGATAAAAGTGGTTTGATTCGCCAAGTTAGGATTACAACAAAGTACAACTGCTTAGACAGACCGGTCACCATGATTTGTCTACTTCTTGAATCTGAAGAAGACTGTAATTGATATTTTTGTTGAACGCTCAATGACATACAGACATACTGACATGGATATGATGACTGACAGACTTTCTTTGGACCCTTTTTTTGACAATTTATATGCATTTATTGTTGTTGTTAATTGATGATGATGATTTTTTTTTTTTTTTTTTGTCTATAATAATCACGGGGCCGGAATGTAAGAGTGTTAATTCTTTGTTATTTCTCACTGGTTATTCACCGTCATGTGGGCACAGGTGATCACTTCCGTTTTCTTTGTCGGATTTATTGTTAGTTTGGAAGGGGCGAGTAGTGGGAGCCAACTTTCTGTTGACCGTATTTGTGCTTGTTTTAGTTGTTTTCATGTGCTTAGTCTTCCTTTGATGTCAAGATGACCAAGTGCGAACGAGTCACGAGCCCACTACCTAGCCTCTATGTGGCTATTGGATGCTGCCAATATATAGAATATGAATTTTACTAAATTAACAATAATGTGTTAATAATGTGTTTAAAATGAAGTGGTGTATAAACACAACATTTTAAGATTTTTTTTTTTCTTTCCAGACTTTAAAGACGAATCTGGATAAAATCTGGATATGCAAAAAATAACCTTACAGTGTCTCTCTCAGTCTCTCCTCAGGTGTCTCTGTTACAGAAGAACTCCTCCTCTCCAGTGTTGTGTCACATCACACACTTTTATCCCAGTAATATTACAATCACCTGGATGAGAAACGGACAAGAGCTTAAGAATGTGAAGGTTGGGAATCTTCTTCCCAATGAGGACGGCACCTTCCAGAAGACTGTGACCCTCCAGACTGAAGCTGATGAGTGGAGGAAGAATGAGTTCAGCTGTGTGGTGAAACACCAGAGCAAAACCTTCAGAAAGACTCTGACAGAGAAGGAAATCAGGACTAATAATGGTAAGAGACTTTTAGTGGATTCAATGAATGTTTCTCAGACCACTGTCAGAGAGACCAGAAGATACCAATGAACCTCTGCGTCACAATACAGACACAAGTATGAGCTCGTAACTCCTGTTGTTTCTGCACTGCACTGGTTGCTGTTAAATATAGCAGTGATTTTAATTTTATTCTACTATTTGTTTATGAAACCCTCAACGAATTAAACCCCTTAGTACCTGACTAACCTGCTTCACCCGTACACTCCTTCTAGAGGTTTGAGATCCAGTGATCTCTGTCTACTTAACGTTAAAAAACTGCAGGTCTGAAACTCTGGAACAGTTTTTCTCTTCACATTAGATTTGCTCCCTGTTTCCATCTTTAAATCTGCTATAAAGACATGTTTATTCTCTTTGTCTTTCAATACTTCTTGATCATGGTGTGATTGTTTTATTACTGCTGTGTGTTCCTTACATTTGGTCGTCTTATTTTTTCTTCTTATTTATTTATTAATTTTTCTGTTCAGCACTTTGGTCAACCTTGGTTATTTTTAAATGTGCTTCATAAATAAGTATTGTATTGTATAACTAGTTTTTGTGTCTTCAGATCTTCTTTCAGCAATCTGATGTATATTTTCTATAAACAGAAACATCTGCTCCGGTTGACATGACTGTTGTTGTTGTTCCTGTGGTGATTCTGCTGTCGCTGTTGCTCATCATTGCTGTTATCGGGTATTTGGTATATCAGAGGAAATTGAAGTCAGGTGAGAAACAGTAATGCTTCATGATTATTATCTTAGTACCGATAGTCATATTATGTAGTATTATTTGAATTAGTAGGTCAGAACCAGTTTCTGTTTTAATCGTTCATTGATCCTCTCCCACATAACTGTCCCTTAAAGGGTTAGTTGACCTAAAAATGAAAATTCAGTCATTAATGACCCTCATGTCGTTCTACACCCGTAAGACCTTCATTAATCTTCAGAGCACAAATTAAGATATTTATGTATTTATTTATAAGATATTTTTCAAATCTGAGAGGTAAATGACAGCAATATAATCAACACTGCCAGATGCTCAGAAAGGTACTAAAGACATCATTAAAAGTCATGTGACTGCAGTGGTTCAACCTTAATGTTATGAAGCAACAAGAATACTATTTATGCACAAAAACAAAACAAAATCACTTTATTCAACAATATCTTCTGTTCTGTGTCATTCTCATATGTTGTTTACATCCAGTGCTTCCAAGTTCTGCGTCAAAACACTGGCTCATTATTGGCTGGCTCCTGCGTCAGCATCACACACATACGTTGTGCTGATCACATGACCGAGACAGGATTCAAACGTAGAACCTGAAAGCGCTGGATGCAAACGAGATTGACACAGAACATAAGATATTGTTGAATAAAGTCATTATTTTTGTTTTAGTTTTTTTTTTTGGCACACAAAATGTATTCTCGTCACTTCCACTGTAGTCACTTCGACTGTTTTAACGATGTCTTTAGTACCTTTCTAGATCTTGAAAGTGTTGATTATTTTGCTGTCTATTGAGGAGTCAGACAGCTCTCGGATTTCATCAAAAATATCTTAATTTGTGTTTTGAAGCTCTTACGGGTGTGAAACAACATGAGGGTAAATAATGACAATTTTTAATTTTTGGGTAATGTGGCAAATATCATTTTTTTTATTCAATTTTCAGTAGGAAAGGTGTCATTTAAGCGGCCTCTAAAGTAATAACTAACAATTTTTACAACGGAAGTGATTCAATCAAAAACCAACTTTAGCTCGATAAGAATTTTCCTATTTTCACTGTGAAGCTGCTTTGAAATGATATGTATTGTGAACAACGCTATATAGATGAAGATGACTTGACTTTAAAGCAACAATTTATGTAAATCTGGTTTATGAACAACAGAAATTCATAACTAAAGCCTTTTGAGAATTAAAATGTTGGTGACACTTTATTTTTCAAGACCATTTTTCTTGATTATTGAACTTAGATTTCATTTTTATTGTTTTTCAGGATATGTTCCTGCTAAACGTGAGTATCCTGTAATCTGTGTTTGGTGTAACAGTATCAGAGGTGGACAAGCTGTCTTTACAGAATAATGTGTTACATTTATATATTTAATTAATTAATTAATTAATGTTTTGATAATGTAGAATAATTTCTAAAATGAAGTAAATTAAGATTATAGTATTATACAATGAATCATCGTACAATGAATAGTTCTGTAAACATTGTATAAATAAGATCTCAAATCCAGAAGAAATTCTGGAATGAGTCGGAATGACGTGTCAAGAGTTTATTTTCTGTTGCAGCGTCTCCCAGTGAATATGAAAGCTCAGTTCAGTCATCAACAGAAGCGTGAGACATGAGTTACGGTTTATTGATCACTGCAGCCATCTGGAGCAGATGAGGTGAAGCTGATTTAATGTGTGATTTTGATCATTTCAGGAGATCAGACGGATGATCGAGGAGAATCATCAGATCTCACTAAATCTATATTAATATTATGGGATATCCTTCAATGCTTTCAGAATTATTACTTTTTAAAAAATTATTTATTTTTAAATCTATTTTTATCTTAACATAGGCCTATTTTAATGACAGTATATTTACTGAACAAAAATGAATTATTTTATTAAAATAAACATAAAATATTACAAAATTTTGATTCTTTGTAAGATTATCACTGTTATTGTCCTGTTTATTACAGTGAATCTGCTTTGAATCAGCCTGTACTGAATAAAGCGCTGTAGAAATAAAGCTGACTGATGATTATAGTTTGTTCAGCGAGTGTTGTGATGTATTCAGTGAGAGTCTCTGTACAGATGAAGGTGTCAGTGGATCACAGATGCTGTTTCAGTCAGATCTTCTGCTCTTGTGCTGTCTGTGTAGTGAAGAAGCTCACTGTGATCTCAAGCAGAGCTAGAGAGGTAATGAATAGTTAAATCTGTCATCAATACAACTTAACAAAAGACATTTCACATTTTATTATACAGTATTTCAGAGTACTTTCCAGTGTTGATGTTTAAGTGTCCAGTAGATGGTGCCAAATCTCCATCCAAACAGGTGAGACTGACGGCTTCAGTCTCCTTTAAAGCGGAGCTAAGTAAGATTAGCGAAGCTCCCCCTACAGTTTCCTTCAGTGAATCACACTGTCGTAAATACTCCATGCGCAGCTCTGGACTACAACGACTACAACGCTCACCAGCGCAGTAGATTTGCAAATACAGTACAAGAAAGAGGAGGTGGGTAATTTTTCGAAATTGTCTTATAAAGTCATAATATATACATTGTTTTTGAATTACCGTAAAGCATTTTGTCACACTCGCGTGAACGTGAACATGAGGCGAGATTGTGTCGGGTCGATGCAGCTCAACTTGCAAGTGCTGTTTTCTGGCGTAGACGTGCCAGAGGGGGTTAGTGCTCGCCTCAAACATAACACTACGAGTCAATTAACCATCGTAAGGACTTAGAAAACTATTTATGAAGGTAAAAAAGTTACTTAGTTCTGCTTTAACAGAATAATAACACAATCCAGTAGTTCCGCATAGTGACTGATGACTCGATGATCGAGTGGACGGGGCTTCTGTAGTTAAGGTGCCAGACACAAATTAACGGATGGGCATTACATTTTTTTCAGGGGGGCACAAATGAGATCAACCTCATTGCATACATTAATTACGAATTAAATGGACCAAAAAAAAAAAAAAAAAAAATGAGGAAGAACTAAACATTAGTCGCAGGGCTCGACATTGCCTGGGACAAGTTGATTTTTTTTAAAGGGGCAAGTGAAAGAGAATTTTAATTGCCTGGCCTGATTAATACGGCAATAACAAAAAATGACTAGGGAATCACCAAAATGCGATAATGCCTTTGCATTCATTTAGTCTAAGTGGCTTAGTGCATAATAATATCGATATTATCGATAGTGCATAATAATATATAGGCTGATGTATTGTACTGATGCTAACAAATCGTTGCGCTGTTGATGCGCTCGCGCTGCCTCTCAAGGAGAAATCGAAACAAATGAGCGCAGCAGAAACAAAGAAACTCAGTTAACATCCTGCCAGTAGCGTCTCCTGGCCATAAATTTAGGTAGGGCAGATTCTGGGTCTTAGTGCTAGTTTATGATAAACATTTATTTATTTATTTATTTGATAGGGACAGTGTGTGTTAATGAACAGATATGATAGTACATGAATGTAAACACACCGGATTGTAGCCGAAGGCTAATTTCCATCCGTTGTCCCCGGGACTGGGGTCACAATGGGCCAATCCATAGACAAATACATTTCATATATAACAAAAGAAATACATTACACAATCAACATTATTGCACATCCTCATATTGCATGATCCACAATTATTGTACACAACTCACATTGCACACTACTCACATTACACGATTCACATTATTACACAATCCACTCATTACACACTCCGCTAATTGTACAAATCGTATTTGTACAATTTTGTAAGCTTTCCTAATCGCTGAACACATCAGACACACTTTGGCAGAATTCGAATGTCCTTGCGTTATTCAGCCCGAAGGTGGCGCTCTAATGATGTTTGACAGACTTTAGTACAACAAACAAACGCATAAAATCTGAATTGCCTCAATGTAGTATTTATTGTGTCCAAATGGTGTTTTAGGATGTTACAAGGTATGTAGGAATTGTCTATTCTCAGAAGAAATATAAAACAAACACAACAGAATTACTGTATATAAAAGATATTCACATGAGCATGTTTAAATTAAGGTTTATACTCTCACTCCTTTAATACGCTACTCCACATAGGAAGAACAGACATGCCATCTATAGATGACCTGATACAGACACATATGTGAAGTGGACTGATGTCGTCTTGGTCACGAGCGAGGTTTACGTGAGGTAATGTCACGGCTAAATTATAGCGGGGCAGCCAGAAATCTGCTCTCTACGAGAGGGTGCTGCAGTTCCATTTTACACCACAGATTTACATTGGAAATTTGTGTGGCGCTGTAGAGCTGGGAGGGCTCTGAGACCGGATGCCCCGCTTATCATGATTCATGCCTGACGAATCCTTGCGCTCCGTTTTAACATATCCTGCTCACTTTACGACTAGAACATCTGAACAATGTTTGTTGCGGAATGCTGAACATGTTTATAATTTATTATTAATTCAGTGTATATAGAGGTCTATGTTTGGATGAATATTTTGTTGCAGATGAATCGCCTTCAATAATGAACGCGATATTGCGCAACTTGTCAGTGATCTACGGTTCTGTCTATTAAATGCCGCTCCATTTGAAAGCAGGTGATGGTGATTTAGCGGTAATCAGGGAACCGGCTTTACTGACGAAATGCGCGTGACAATCTCATGCGATATATCGCCCAGCCCTAGCTCTGCCCCACCTGCCCATACAGACGAGCCGCGGCTGAATACTGCAGGAAAAATTCAAAATGTGGAGATTTTTTATTTATGACATGATACAGTTAAGCAACATCACACGACCAAGAGTTCCGAATCATACCATCACGATTGAAAATGTGACACTGATTTCATGTGGCAGTTCTATAAACAAGTAATTAATATGAATTGACTTAGCCTCTTTCGCCTAGCATTACCTCGCTGATCTCTACTGCCAACTTTGGTGGTCTTTGATCAAAGAAACGCTGTATATCCTCAGTCACTGTCACGCGAGATAGCCCAGCATAGTTGTTTAAAAAATGACAGCTAATGTTAAGTGGCAGCGCTATGCTTAGCACACAGCCAAACATTTCCACTCTCACTATCGACAAACCAATCAAATCCGTTTAATTGTTTATTTATTTATTTATTTATTTTTAAATCAGACCAAACACATTTTTATTTTTATCCAGGAGTTATGTACTGTATATACAAAACGATAACTTTTGATAACAGTAGCCTATTGATAAAAAGCAAGGACTGGTGGTTGGTGGGAGTTGATTCGTCCAGGGCGGGCACTAGTGACTTACTGGGCGGGCCAGGCCCCCCAATGCCCGCCCATGGCGCCAGGACTGCACCGGTGTTACGAGATTTTCGGTTTCTGAGATTTTCGGTTTCAGGAGGCGGAGCATACATTAATATTAATGAGTTTGCCAGACATGCGCGATTGCATGTGCAACTGAGAATTTTAGTTCACATTTAGTGGATTATATCCCATAAAGATAATGTTCTCAGCGTCACGGCTGACTTATGCCTAAACTACAGTTGTTTACTTCTAGGTAGTTTAAACTTCTAGTTGTAAACTTCTAGGTAGTTTATAATGTTTTCATTAGTATGCACGATTTGTGCAGTCGTCTGTAACAATGACAGACGTTTCGTGTAACAGCAGAACACCTTCAGCTATCGTCTACAATGAGTTCAGCTAGTTGTGCTCTTCCATAGGCTACCTTGCGATGTAACTGCTGATCCCATAAATGTGTCTGTGTGTGTATTTTTTTTGTAACCTACAGACTACTGGTGTGATTATACATGTGTTAGCTTACGTGTTCAGACTAACATTCTCTGGTTTTCCGGTTGGTGACAAATTCTGAAAATATTGCTGAAACTATATTGTCTTTTCATGGTTTCCATTTATATATATTAAAGAAAGATACACTGACACCACAAGGTTCAATTTTTCAATTGCACAATAAAACCAAGCATCCCAGAACACCTGAATGAGTTGAAGTAGAATATACTGATTTCATATAACAAATAAATGGGAAAATAAATAACATATTGTTAAAAAAAGCTGCCATTTCAATGATGTATTGCTATGGTCTTCTGTTACCTCATCTTATGAAGATTTAAAATGAGGTCATCACTCTGGAAATGAAAGAAATGTCTCAAATCAGTGACCTAATAAAGATTTTTGCAACCTTTTGTTATTCTCTGTCATGCGTTGTTTTGACCATATGTGACATAGGCCTATGTGATATGAACCTGGATATACAATGATGATCAGTGATATAAATGGACAATTTATTTTGATACACAAACATTCATTATTTGACATATATTCAGGTTGATCGGGAAACTTTTTCCCAGTCATATCAATGGTAAAAAGTGTCCCAGTCAACCTGAATTCACTGGTCATTAATGTTCATAAACATGCATGTTCTTCATGGGGTTTTAATTAGGGGCACATAAAATTTTGAAATTGAAATTTTGAAAAAAAGAAAAAAAAATTAAACTATGTCAAAACATATATCACAAATCCTGGAATAAAGATGGCAATATGGCCTTGATTTGCTTTTGATTAATAGATGCTTTGTATAATGTGTGATGGAGTGAACATTATGTGAGACATTTAATGACATTTTGTTTTTGTACATAAAGATGGGCATGGACTTGCCAACAACAAACTTTAGCTACTGTAACAGTCCCTTAATATATGGAAATATGACACATAAGAAAGCTATTCTCAGATCAAAAAAATTAAATTTTTAGTCAAAGATTTTGACATTTTTACCTCTCTTTGAATTTTAATGACTTTTTTATTTACTTAAAACTATTTTTATAACAAAACGTTATCTTTTTACAGACTGGCCCCCAAATAATTTGCACAAATGCATTTGCATTAAAATACTATTTGAATGTCTGGAATCACTGTAGTTTTTTAAGAAATGAATTTCACAAGGATGAAGTTTATTCAACAAGGATTAATTAAATTGATTTTTTTTTTTTTAAAGGAAAAAAAGACATTTCTAATGTTACAAAAGATTTCAATACTGTTCTTCAAACTTGCTGTTCTGTGAATCAACAGGCACTGTATCATGGTTTCCTTGTTTTCAGCACTGATAATAGTAGCTAAGGATGTTTCTGAAAGCAGCATATCAGAATGATTTCTGAAGGATCATGTGACACTGAAGACTGGAGGAACAGGAATAAACAGCATTTGAAATATATTAAAATAGAAAACAAATTGCAGTATTACTGTTTGCCTATTTTTGATCAAATAAATGCAACCTTGGTGAGCTTAAACAAAGAATTTTATTAATCCTTTTGAAGAGCAATAGGCCTACATCATATCAAAATGAACAAGAATTTAAGAACAATACCACAATAGATATAGCTAAGTCCTCAAAAACATTTATACAAGTTTATTTCAGTTGTTACAGGCAGTGACGTACTTAATGATAACAACTAATAAAACACCGAGTTTTAAAACATCGCAAAGGAAGAGCACAACTAGCTGAACTCATTGTAGACGATAGCTGAAGGTTGTTACACGAAGTATCTGTCATTGTTACAGACGACTGCACAAATCGTGCATACTAATGAAAACATTATAAACTGTTACATCTTAAGCCGAGTTCAGACTGCACGATTTTAGCCCCGATTTTGGCTCGCCGACAGGTTTTGAGAAATCGCCGACAAATGCCCGAAATCACAGGCAAATCGGTGCTCGTTCACGCGAGTGACAATCACGCAGTGTGAATGAGCAAAGATGCGATATGAGAGAATCGCCGACGAGTCGCCGACACCCGTGAGATATTTGGCATGCTAAATATCTGGACCTGTCGGCGATTCAAAATCCTGCTGTGTGAAAAGTGTTCTGACTGAAAACTACATCGGCGATGACCGACAGCCAATGAGAGAGCAAGATACAGATCAGCGGGGAGTTCGGGGAGGAGTTATAGACCACAATATCAGCAAGCATGGCTTCGTTTCAGATAAACATTACAATTATATAAAACAAAAACAAAGCACAAACATTTGCTTGACCATCAACAGCAGCACATTGAAAAGTTATGTATTTAGTTCCAACTGTCGTTGCAGAACACACAATCCTTGTTCTTCGCGTCTCCCCAAACATTTCCTTCTCCATATTCTTCTTTTATTTATGTTGTTTTCGCTGCAAATCAGCGCACAGGCAATTCATATTTCAAGCTTCTTGCGGACTACTATTTTTAATAATAATCCCACCGTGTGTCTCAATCAGCTCCCTAGTTCAGTAGTCAGGGCACTGATCAGGGTATCAGCCGCATTCACTTTCATTATATACTGATTCACGACCTAGGGAGCTGATTGAAACGCAGGACCAGTCTCACGTGAGAACTCCGGTCTTGAACGCGTGATATCGCGTTGTTTCCTTGTCATGTCTCGCGTGTGTTTGGTTGTGAAACGTAGTTTGCGTGCCAGACAGAGTTGTCTGCGATTCTTCCTATTGTAAAGTCATGCAGTGTGAAACCTTCTGTCTCCGATCCATCGTGCAGTTTGAACACAGCAGCGACTGAATGCTGGCCAAGATAGTCATGCAGTGTGAAAAGAACAGTGACCCGACTACTTTGAAAATCGTGCAGTCTGAACTCGGCTTTACCTATAAGAAAACAACTGTAGTTTAGGCATAAGTCAGCCGCAACGCTGAGAATATAATTATCTTTATGGAATAATCCACTAATGTCTTGAGATACAATGTGAACTAAAATTCTCAGTTGCACGTGCAATCGCGCATGTCTGGGAAACTCATTAATATTCATGTAAGCTCAAAGACAATTTACAAATATCACTAAATTTGTTATTATCGATCCATCTACTTCTCTGGACCTTGAATGTGATCATTTAATTGCTTTCTATAGGAGATAAAAAGAAAACAGATTTCATCATATATCAAAATAGTGTAGCACACAGAATCTTTGTAATTGTTTTTGAAATTGCTGTTTATTATTTTGCACTGCAGTTCTAGGGTTAAGGCAGGAAGTTAATGAGCCCGGAAGAGAGGCGGACAGAGAGTGAGTTAGTCTGATGCGGGTGTGTTGCAGTTGTTCTGCGTTCCGATTAAAACAGTTCAGAACGAAGCCTCCCTTGTCTGTCGTTCCTCAGATACTACAATATCTTAATTTGTGTTCTGAAGATGAATGAAGGTCTTACGGGTGTAGAATGACATGAGGGTGAGTCATAAATGACAGAAATTTCATTAATTACTCACCTTGAAATGGTTAGTTCACTCAAAAATGAAAATCATGTCATTAATTACTCACCCTCATGTCATTCCACACCCGTAAGACCTTCGTTAATATTCGGAACACAAATTAAGATATTTTAGTAGAAATCCGATGGCTCCATAAGGCCTACATAGACAGCAATGGTACTTCCTCTCTCAAGATCCATTAATGTACAAACAACACATCTAAATCAGTTCATGTGAGTACAGTGGTTCTACCTTAAAGGTCCCGTTTTTCGTGTTTTTTTGAAGCTTTGATTGTGTTTATAGTGTGCAATATAACATGTGTTCATGTTTCGCGTGTAAAAAAACACAGTATTTTTCACATAATTTACTTATCTGTATACCGCTGTTTCCACTGTCATAAAAACAGGCTGATGACTTCCTTGTTCTATGAAGTCCCTCCTTCAGAAATACGTAACGAGTTCTGATTGTGCCAGCGGTTCGTTCCTGTGTTGTGATTCGACAGCTCTGAGCGCACCGTGCCCGGAAAAGTCACGCCTCTTACCATAACGTGGAGATGCACGCGCTCAGTGTTATTGTAAACATGTCTTTAATTTTACCCTATCAATTTGAGCCGGAATCAGACCCGGTGATTGGACTGCGGGATGAAAATAACAGCGTTTCGACGACATGGCGACAAACACGCTCTACAAACGCAACTCTTGTGTATTCCTGTGGGCGGAGGTTAGTCAAAAAACTGTTTTAGTGACGTCATTAAAGAAGGAAGTAGAGGGATGTAGTCCAAACTGGCCGTTCAATGTAGGCGACTTCTGTTAAATAAAATATCTCGCTTGGCATTGAACTTTGAGCTTTAAAATTTTACAGATTTTATTTATACTCTAACAACAACATTACACACTAACTAAAGTTTGAAACATGGGATCACAAATAATGGGACCTTTAATATTGTAAAGTGACGAGGATACTTTTTGTGCGCCATCAAAACAAAATAACGACCTTTCAACAATATAGTGATCGGCTGATTTCAAAACACTGATTCAGAGCTTTACAAATCGAATTGGTGACTCTGAGTGCCAAAGTTGCGTGATTTCAGCAGTTTAGCCGTTTGATAGGAAATCTGAGTCACTGATTTGATTCGTAAAGCTCTGAATTGAATTCGCAGGAACTGATTTAAATGTTTTAGTACATTAATGGATCTTGAGAGAGGAAATGTCATTGCTGGTGATGCAGGCCTCACTGAGCCATCGGATTTCAACTAAAATATCTTAATTTGTGTTCTGAAGATTAACAAAGGTCTTACGGGTGTGGAACGACATGAGGGTGAGTAATAAACGACAGAAATTTTCATTTTGGGGTGAACTAACCCTTTAAGATCTCAAGGACGCTGAGCCTTGTGTGTAGATTAGATCGGTTTTATTGATGTTTAAGACACACATCTGGAGGGACACTAACATCATTTAAAAAATGATCTGGATGTTTCTTTTTCCAGAGTACAGAACAACACGTCACCATTTCACCATCCCCATTTCACATAAATAATGTGTTTTAAAAATGTTAAATGCACAAAACAGCTCAATGTCAATATAGTCTGACTACAGACAGACATATTTTTCCATATTTACCATTCATCAGAATTACATTTGAGAAGTAAATAAATAATCACCTTATCCATCCTGTCAGGGTCATTTTTGTTTTTCATTTCAGGTATTTTTATCCCTTTGATTTAAAAAAAAAAAAAAACTTTTACAGAGAAAAAAACATGAACAAACAAAAATAAGTGATTGGGGTGTTTTGACCCTGTGATTGGGTTAAATGTTTGCCCAACCTTCTGGGTAGTTTTATTTAACCCACTATTAAAAATTACTATATGGCTGGCTTAAAATGAACCCAATGTCTATTAAATATATTAATAAATGTTAATTTCCAGCATACATTGGGTTAATTTTAAGCTAGCAATACAGTAATTTCTAAACAATAGTTGGGTTAAATAGAACTGCCCAGCAGGTTGGGCAAACATCTAACCCAATCACTGGGTTTGTCCATATTTAACCCAACTTGGGTTATTTTTAACCCAGCACTTTGGAAGTGTAATGCAGGTTCTTAAACATTACATTTTTACATTACGTTTTATTTCTGTAATAACCTGAGAAATTGAAAATGAAGTTTACAAATATTATGTCTGGAATATTTCATCATGATCTGTAAATCATCACCAGCCTCACTGTATTGCTGTAAAAGCTGCAGCAGCTCCAGCCAATCCTGCTAATGCTGTAACAGGAAGTTCATTTCCTCCTATAAAGTGACCAATCACAGCTCCAGCTGATAAACCACACACAGCACCTGCTGCTTTCAGCAGTAACTGTCTAACAGCACTGGGACGCTCAAGAGAAGATGAACGGATAAACTGACTCTTCAACATCAATCTCCAGAGAATCCCAGTGAAAACTCCTCCAGCTGCTGCTGATCCTCCAGTATTGAAACCCCTCATGATTGTCCATCCATGTGAAGTTTTCCTTCCACGCTGAAACACCTCCCGTCACTACAGCAAAAACCATAATCACACATATATATTTCAGCTTTATCTGTTTAACAATCAGAAGTTTGAGCTCCTTCCAAGCTTTCTCCTGTTTCTCCAGTATCCTGGCTCTTTCCTGCTCCTCACATTCTTTCCTTACACGCATCTCTGTCTCTCTTCTGACTCTGTCTAATGTCATTTGATGTTCTCTCTCTTTCCTCTCCTCCTCTGCCCTCCTCTCCTCCTCCTCTCTTCTCCTCTCAGTCTCCTCCATCATTTCTAGTGTGTAACGGGAGTTTCTGTTCTCAGTCACCAGTCTGTCGATCTTCTCCATGAGTTCAGTCACCTGCCGTCTGTTTGATCAATCTTTAATGTTAAACTCATGATATCTCTGACCACATCGATTAATAAAACCAGATAATTGAGGATTTGCCCTGATCATTTCTCCTAGTGTTCTCATGTGTCTCTGATCTGCATGAGTGAAGATCACTAGAGTAAATCTGAGAGCTTCTGCTCCAAACTTCTGCTCAAACCAGCTAATGAAATCCATCTCCTTCTCAGTGAAAGTGCTTAAAGGCAGAAAAAGCAGGATCACATGAGCTCCTGGTGAACATAATTCAAGAGCTTTCTTCAGCTCCGAGTCTGAATCAAAGTCAGTGTGAGTGGAGAAGATGAAGTCTGGAGTATCGATCACTGTCACTTTCTTGTTACTAACAGATCCAGTGTGTTTCTGACAGAATCTGGTCACTGATGAAGATCTCATTTCTGACTCAAACACAGTTTCATTAAAGATGGTGTTTCCTGTGGTGCTTTTTCCTGCTCCGGTTTTACCGATCAACAACAGCACTGTGTTCTGAAACATGCAAAAATCACATAAGATGAAGTGCACACATTATTTATTGTGTTTACTAAAGAAACAAATAGGCACTCACCTGCTCCATCATCTGATGCTCCTTTTTCTCTTTGCTTAAAGACTCCACCGACAAACCTGAGACGATTCACAAAACAGACTAAATGTAATAACAACAATGGCTCTTATGCAAGAAACACAAACACTCAAAGATGATTTTTACTTCTTTGTAAATATTTAATTTAAAAGACCTGAAAAACGATAAGCTACAATTTGGTTAAAAAAATCTCTATAGATACTTCAAGTTTTGGTTTGTTTAAGATTACCTTTCCACCTGCAAATTAGCATATTTATGTTAATGTAACTCGAAATAATTAATTCGAATTCAAAGTTAAATATAAATTTGTAATATAATATACACTACAAATATTAAAGGTTACACTCACCGAGAAGCACAAAATGCAGTCGAAGTAAAATGCGTCCCCTCAGAAGCGAGCTTTAACAAAATGACTGAGACGTTCATCTGTATCAAAGGGGTCTGTAGGATCACGTGACGCTCTGAGCAGCGGTTTGTTTTAAGAACAGAAGGGGGCGCTTTGATGCAAGCAAAAATACCCCAGCGAGAATATCTTATTTATTTATTTATTTATTATATGCCACCATGACATAGTTTTAATCAGGACTGGAAGTTTAAAATATCTGCCTAAAATGATCCAAAATAGGCTTTCTTGTGTGTTTTATTACTAACAGATTAAGCAGCTCCAAACAGGTTTCATTTCCTTAACATCACACCACCTGTAAAAAACTAGTCTATATGAAAACTTGGCATCATGACCAGTCAAGACTGGCTGTAACTTTAATCTAATTATTCTGTGGTATTTTCTACATGAGTGTGTATCTTAGTTTAATGTATCAATTGTGTAAACAACACCTTTTGTTCATTATCTCATTTATAATATTTTCTGACAGGCACAACAAGCATAATATGAAAGATATAAATGTTGTGTTTTCTGGTAAATCACGTGCTTGTGTGAATTCTCCTTTGGGAATGGACTCTTGGGCCAGAAAACAAGTGCATAGCAACTACACAGAACAGCCTGCATCGAAACAGCAGACAGCCTTATATCCAGACTGTTTAAATTCAGAAGCACCACATAAATACAAAAACAGTACATGAATCATCACAACTAAATCTGTATTTTCAGTTTGACAGTTTTAAGAATATTATATGTTTTTGGCATCTTTGGTTTGACAAGTTGATAAAATAGTCAATAAAGCAATAAGCTCCA
Source organism: Megalobrama amblycephala (assembly GCF_018812025.1). Lineage (NCBI taxonomy): Eukaryota > Metazoa > Chordata > Actinopteri > Cypriniformes > Xenocyprididae > Megalobrama > Megalobrama amblycephala. The sequence continues at coordinate 31,955,387 of NC_063058.1, forward strand.
GAAGCTGTGGTTTACAGGGATTTTAGAAGTCTAATGACTTACCAGATATTTATTTCGAACAAGTTCTGTTATATTTCATTTCAAACAGACAGCAAAGAGTCAGTAGATTTGTTTTTGTGTTGAGGAGATGGAGAAGCTGGGGAATTGTGGCTTCTGGGACTTCATTTACCACATCTTCCATCATGGGGAGCTTGAATTCCCATTTCAAACAGAGTCTAACCACAACGAATTTTCCCAACTTCCCCCTTCATCCTGCAGTCAGTGGAAGCCCCAGTCCTCTGATGACCTGTAACCAGAGAAAGAGGGTCTGCATCAGTTGCTGCAGACCACCAGACTTCATTTTTGGCTGCTCCAGACCACAGCAGCCCTCCATGATGAGACGGAGTCATTCGTCTGTGTGTCTCCTCGCCCTTATGAGCGCATTCTGGGGCTCTAGAGGTCTGAGTTTTGGGGTCCCAAGTCTGGCGTCACTGAGCGGTCTGCAGTCCCTGATACGGCCACAGAGGCTGTCCCCGAGCTGCCCACTCTCCCTGTCCAGCCTGGTCTCATTGTTAATACATATTAATATGTAACTTTCAAAGACACAAAATGTACATTTTTGTACGTGTAGAGAGGCGCTGAAACGTACAATATGGACATATTGGCAGTATTTAAACGTAGCATTATAGAATTTTTACAGCAAAAAAACTTAAAATATTTACAAATCATTAATGTCATAAAGATATATGTATAATTTCCCTTTTATCTTTTTGTAGATAAATGTAAGATCCCTAAACCTCACCTGAACCTAAACATACTTATTTTATACAGAATATTAAAAGAATAAACAAAATGGACAGAAATGTAGGAAAGTGACAATTTTAGTAAAAAATATACAGTGCACAGCATAAATGAGTACACTCCCTCTGAAACTTCTGCAAGTCAGCAATTACTCAGTTAATTAGAAGACATGTTAGGGTTCTTTAGAGATATAATGTTCCAGCAAGTCTGCCTAATCAATTTCCAAAGAAGCATGTCAAAATTATTCAGGAAAATAAGATTTTCTTATCAAGGAGATAAAATGTTGTGTAGAAAAAATGAGTACACCCTCCTAAAAGTTACTAAATAAAACTAAATAAAATTAGTTTTATCATGTTTATAAAAGATAGATACACTAAACTGAGTCTTTCCGAAAAAAGCCAAGGTCCTGTAGGCGTGTCTGCTAAAAGAGATTGCATGCTAGCTGTGACAGGACTATAAATAAAAAGGGAACAAAATTTTTTGTGTTTTTTACATTATATGCACAAAACACAAACATCTGATGCAGCTTTACTCATCATCCACGTTCTGCAAATCCAGCACCGAACTGGGACTTGTTTACAAAATATTCATCACCGAAATCCTGAGAACAAACAAACACAGATGTACAACCCCGTTGCTGCCTTGGAAAAACTAAATTTATCCACTGTTTTCCTTAACACTGGGTTCTTTGGGAAGCTGAAAACGGTAATCTTTCCCTCACAACCAAAAACACACTCTTTTGTTGACAGGAGCTGCATCTCATTTCGGATGCTGCATCCTCTGGAGGTCGCATTTGAAGGCTGCATACGTCATCAAAGATGTCTTATTGAAGAAAAAGAAACCGTAATAAAATTGACTGATATTCATTTGTGAGGTGTAAAATACTGTAACTTCTTTCTTACTTTGCAATCTAACAGTTATTTTTCTTAAATGAGACCAATGATGTATGCAGCCTTAAAAGGGTGCAGCCCCTGAATTGGGACACAGCCATTGTTGAAAAATCATTCGGCTTCCGTATCCCGAAAAAAGTGCGTTGATGGGCGGCTCTTGCTCTTGTTCTGGGTAATGTGTGTGTGCACGCTTATCAGGGAAAAGTGCCTACAAGGAATTCCACTCTCTTTTGACGTCATACAGGACACACTCAAAAAAAAAAAAAAACTCTCTGAAAAGAACTCTCCTGTACCAAAACCGGAAGTAGTGTATTTGAAACAAAAATACATCGCCATACATCCAACTCATGTTTTGAAACTTTGGTCATGTTTAGCATGAGAATGCAACTCTTTAACAGTGTAAATAAGTCATAATGCATGAAATAGCATTGCACCCCCCATCCATTTTTTCAACATGACAATGAGGATATGCATTCTCCCAAGGTGAAAAACCTTCTGTGGACATGTATTGCACTCAATCTTAACACTCTTGAGCACCTGTGGGGGATTCTGTAGAGACGAGTTGAGCAACACTCCCCATTAAAGATCAGGGCATTTAAGGAGCTCATCATCCAGGAGTTAAGCAGGACGGATGTGACAATTTGTCATGAACTTGTGCACTCCGTGCCAAGAAGGGTCAGAGCAGAATATTCAAAATTATGGAGGGCATACTAAGTGCTAGAATATTATACATTTGTTGAATTAAATATAGGGTATACTAATTTCTGCAATCCTTAAAGGGTTAGTTCACCCAAAAATGAAAATTCTGTCATTTATTACTCACCCTCATGCCGTTCCACACCCGTAAGACCTTTGTTCATCTTCAGAACACAAATTAAGATATTTTTGATGAAATCTGATGGCTCAGTGAGGCCTGCATAGGGAGCAATGACATTTCCACTCTCAAGATCCATAAAGGTACTAAAAACATATTTAAATCAGTTCATGTGAGTACAGTGGTTCAGTATTAATATTATAAAGTAACGAGAATATTTTTGGTGCACCAAAAAAACAAAATAACGACTTATATAGTGATGGCCGATTTCAAAACACAGCTTCAGAAAGCATCAGTGCACGAATGAATCAGCGTGTCGAATCATGATTCAGATTGTGTGTCAAACTGCCAAACTGCTGAAATCAGGTGACTTTGGTGCTCCAAACAGCAGATATAACACATAACGCTCTGATGCTTGAATAACAAAGGAAAAAACACAGATAAACCCTGACAGAAAGACTATTTTTACATGTTCTAAAGAAAATGTGTTTGCCAGGGCACTGTTATGATGTTCTTAGTGGATTTAGTCCAACGTTTTGTTGTTGGTGTAGATTGTCATGGATGGTTACAAAAAGAAAGTGAAAAGATCCCACCCCAATCCTTTGTGATTTCTGGTCAGAGAGTTTCCTTTGTTGTTTTGTTGTATTGTGTAGGCTACCACATTTGTAGTTGGTCATTCAGGGCAGTTTTTACTGCTGATATGCTTTCCCCTTCAGAGAACACTGTCATTGATTTCATTTTAATTAATCATTTTAATAAATTTATATTTAATATAATTCATTTGTGCAAATGTCGGTTTAAATGAGCGGATGTGTGAAAAATTAATTGTAACTAATAAAAACTAATAAAACTAATAAAAACTAATAAAAAGTTCTTGTTAAGTGAATTATAAATCACTACATTATATTGTTTAAAACACCATTGTTAAAGCTGTTAACAATGGTTCACAATTTGTTTAATTTGCAAATAATCCTATATTTGCCAAATTACATCTTATGTAAGCAGTAGACTCCAAGGTCAGACTTTATTTGGGCTGTCTAAAGAGTGATATTAATTCATGATTATTTTGAGATTCTACAAAACAGAAAAGAAAATACAGAGTTGTTTAGTATTTGTAATGTATTGTTTTATTTCTAATGTTATTTTGACTGCCAAATGTCAAAATAACATTAATTTCTAAATATTATAAGTCATTAAATAATGCAATGCAATGTCTATTTATATTTCTAAGTACTATAAATGACAAAAATGTTTTTAAAAATTAGGTTATGTCTGTATGCTATTGTATACTGTAAAATATTCAGAGTGAGTTCCAAGCAAATATGATTTCATTCATTAAAAGTGAAGCAGATAAATACGAACATCTCACTCTCATGTAAAGGTGAAAAATATTATTAGATTGTGATCAGATTCAGAACGTGCAAGTTTGAATTCTGCCTGGCAACAACATATCTCACATCCTAAATTTAATTTAAATTTAATATGAAACACCTACAGATTGTTGAACCCTACATCTGCATAATTTATTAAGGAATAGACAAAAGAGTCCTGAAGTATTGAGAATTAATTTCACCACTGTGATCAAGCTTATTTTGCATTCTTGCTCATTATCATCATTAAATACAAGAACTCACACAAGGTGTGTTTTTGTATCTGAGAAAGTTTGAGTCTTAAATTGAAATGAATCCACTATCTGTGTCTATATCTGCTCTTCATGTGAGTAAGTGCTAAACTGTCGAGAACGACAGTAATTTAGTGCGATTTAAGGCAGCAGATTCTGCATGCAATCTATCATATGCATGTTGCTTCAGTGGATGCAGTCATTTTTTACTGCAAATGATGAGGTAATTTGATTAAATGTACTGGATTTACGGCATTTTGGCAGTTAGAAATACATGCTCCGTTTTAATATAACTTTAAGGTAGAATTAAATGAACTACTCAGCATTTTGTTTGAGTACCCCCTCTTGTCTGGGGGTACATGTACCCCAGTTTGGGAACCACTGCTCTAGCCTACATCTCTGAGCGTCTTGAAACATCTGATTACTGTAGTGTCCTCCTCCGTTCTGCTCTATCATTGTGTCAATCTTCTGCAGTAGATCATTCACCTGCTCTCTGTTATTCTGATCTTTATTGTTGAAGACATGATATCTGCCTCCACACTGATCAACTAGATCTCTTAAATTATGGTTCTCCTCGATGAGTTCCACTACAGACTCTCCATCTACTTGATCTCCATGAGTGCAGAGAATAATGGAGCATTTTAACACCTCAGACCAGATTGTTTTTCAGCCATCTGAGGAATCTGCTGCTCTTGAGTGAACCTCATATTTACAGGAAGCACAATGAGAAAAACATGAGTTCCAGGATTGGATAAATAAACTCTTCTTGCCATCTCTGTTACAAACTGCTCAGGATTCATCTGTTTGCCAAATAATCCAGGAGTATCAACTACAGACACAGATCTGCCTGAAACAGTGACATGAGCATCTGAGGATTCACAGGTTACTGCATTCTTTCTCAATACAGATCTGAACACTTTCTGTCTCAGTATTGTGTTTCCAGCTGCACTCTTCCCAACACTAATTTTACCCAGAAGAACAATCCATCTGGATAAACGATTGGCAACTGGAATAAGTGGCGATATCATCACCACTCCCCTCACGGATCTCCTAAGCAGTAAGCCCAAGTCTCTGTCCTGGACTCCAGCTATCACCCACGCCTTTGACACGCTCAAGAACGCCTTCACCACCGCTCCCCTCCTGGTAAACCCAGATCAAGACAAGCCTTTTTTTGTGGAATTTGACACCTCCACCACCGGAGTGGGAGCGGTCCTTTCCCAGCAGCAGGAAATGCCTCCACCAACTCTCCGCCAGGTTGACCCCCAGGTTTGCTCTATGTCACCCGGACACAGCGCACTACCCTGATCGACACGTCTCACTCGTCACTGGGCAATGGCCACCCTGGGGTCAATGAGACCCTCTCATTTCTAAAACAATGCTTCTGATAGCTGAATATGGCAGCTGTAACAGTAATTTAATTTGTATTGTGTGAAGTTAAGTTATAGTTTTATTAAAAGGCTCATTAAGGTCAAACTGCAATCCTGACTTCTGGTCTCCTGTTTGTGCTATGGTAAGGTGTAATCTTTCGATTTCAATCTTTGTTTCCATATAGTACAAGGTGCCATATGAAATATTTCATTATTAAATGTACTTATATTTGAATTTCTCCACATTCTTCTCACCACTGATAATGGGCTTTGGAATAAATTATGTCAGTGTTCCATTTTCATTCATTTTAGATACATTGAGTGACAGAACACCCGGATTTGTCATGCTATTTACATATTTGGTATTGCTGGATTCACCACAACCCCACCTTTTCAACAAGTCATCATATGTGTTTCTATGATAATCCCTGGCTAGGCAAACACAAAGTAAATGAAAACATTCTGCATAGATATTCAATTTGTGCATGTCCGCTTATTTTAGGTATGTGTTTATATGTCCCTATTTATTCCATACATCAAAATATTCACATTCAGTCTTTTGTAGTAGGTAAATCAACTTCCTGACAAACATGTGAAGTTTCAAAGCTCTCAGAGCTTGTGTGATTGATCTGCACTAGTTTATATGCCTTAACTCCCATACGGACAGGCTATATTTTAGTCCTTTTTTGGTTTTGGGGTGTATAACAATATCTGTTAATTTAACAATCTTAGCAGTAAAATATGTTTAGCCAAGAATCCATTTCATAAATGGGACACCTTAGAGATGAGGAAAAACACTGTTGGGTTTAGTTCTACCTCCGGTAGGGGTATCTCAAAAACTAAAGAACTTTTTGACCATTTGTCACTAGCCTATAACACACTCTGTCAGATTGGATGATTGGTCGGGAGCTACACTGTAAAAACGACAACTCAAAATTGTTCACCTTACTAAGATTTTTGCATTCACTGACAATAAAATTGCTAGTTGAAACTTTAACTATCTGTTGTAAGCTACTTGAACTCACTTTCAGACGTTTCTGAGGAAAAGTTCATCTTATTTTATAAATTGAGTTGATTTTATTTTGAAATTGTAGTTGACACCCAGTTAGAGTGAGTTCAACTTATCTGCGCATGCTCATTTGAAATTTGTCATGGCAACCGGCTGCGACGGGGTTTCCAAGGATTTTCCCAGGAGCTCCCTGCAAAAGTTTGAAAGTTTGCGTCCGCCATCTTGTCACGATGCCAGCGGTAACTTTCTCTGACGTCTTTGTCGAAGAGAAACATTCCTAATTTCAAAGTTCAGAAAGTTCAGATAATTTGGCTTTTTCAGCTGGGGATTTACACATTTCTGTTCTTAGGCACTATACAACTGTTTATGCATTATTTGTAAGGTCTCAACAAGAGTCGGAAAGTAAAAAATAAAACTGCCCATATTATAGTATTGAAACCTGATGTATTTGCTTTGGGTTTAAGATTACTTGTTTACATTGTGGAATTGTAAAGATGTTTGTGCCAAAGTCGTTCAAATAAACATGCATAAATTAACTGGTTTACTGTCAGTGGATGATTTAATGTGGGGGGGGGGGGGGGGGGGTAATATAAACTCAAAATAGTAAGTTATGGGATGGTAATCTGAACTCAAAATAGTAAGCTTTTACAGACTTGAAAGTTCCAGTAACTTGAATTTAAAAAACTTAGTTGTCAGAACTTGAAAACTTAGCTGACGCAACTTAATAATTGTAGTTCTTCAAAACTTAAAAAATTAAGTTGATATCTTCAACTCAAATTCTGTGCAGTCGGTTGCCTTGAAAATTTGAGTTGAACTAACTTTTTCTTTTTTACAGTGTAGAAGTAAGTCATTTTTCATTTTAATGAACGCAGTTTCTGTGCTATGATGAAGCCTGAATCCTTTTTTTTTTTTTTTTTTGCAAAAACAAGCACAATTGAGGCGACACCACTTTTTCTAGTATTTTTGACATAAATGGAAGATTTGAAATGGGTCCGTAATGTGCTAATACATTTGGATCTAATTGTGGTTTCTTAATGAGGGGCTTAATGACTGCTAGCTTGAATGGTCATTCAAAGTCTATATCTGCTATTTACTTACCTGCATTGCTGTCTGTAACTGCTGTCTGTCCAATAAATACCACCTTGTATTCCTGTTGTCTCCGACCCTGTCCGTAACACAAAGGTTGTACATTTACAATTGTATTTCTGATGCTTTTGATTTTCTCCATTGAAAAAATCATAAAGTCATTGCCAGTAAACTCTAATTGAATATTCAGTTCAGGTGATGTCTTTACTTGTATTAGCATATTTAGGTGAACTGTCAAGAAACTAACATTTTCCCTCCTGATTCAGTATCATTATAAATCTAATCAAATCTAAAAGTGTAACGCATCTTCAAAAGAACAAGAAAGTTCTTGGTAATATCAAAATCTTTAATTTTTTTGAAAAAGAAAAATCAATTATAGGCAAATGAAGAAAAAACATGTTAAAGCTAATGAATTTAGGAACTAAAGTTAGAACGCCTCCACAAAGAGCGCGCATAGGCTAAGCTTCATTCCTGCTCGTTTGAATGTCAATCAGATTCACTCTTTCGTTTTCAAAACCTTCAAGGCGAACGTGAGTCATGGCGCACAGATCAGGTAAGATTTCACTTTAACCAGCTTTAATTAACCAAGCTTTAAATATCCACCATAATCTAACCTATTGTCTCTTAATAAATTATGTTCACTGGCTTGAAATTAGAAAACTCCGAAGGTAATTTAATAAAAATGTGTTTTTTACGTAAAGCGTTTTTAATTTCGTAATTAATTTCGTAAATAATTTCGCCTGTTACTGGCCTGGTAATGGCAATGAAAAGTCAGTTATTAGTCAGTTATAGGAAATGCTCATTTTCATTTTCTTTTTTTTTTTTAAGTGTTAGTGTTAGGTTGTATAGCCTATCGGAATAAATGTACATTAATGTACATTTATTCATTTGGCAGACGCTTTTATCCATAGTGACTTACAAGTGAGGAATACAACAAGCGAGTCGTCATGACGAGGCAAATAGACACAAGAAGTGCTCAAGAAGAAGAAGAAATTAAATCTGAAAAGTAGAAGCTGTATTATGGATGATTTACGCTGCATTATAGAATGATTTTGTGAAAGGTTCGCTACTAAAATGAAAGAAACTTCAAGTTGTATACATATGTTGTGTCATTATCTCATACAGTCAGTACCAGTGTGCTGCTGTTTTTCACTAGGTTTGTTACAGATAATGTCGGGTTTTTGGTTTTGTAATATTTAAGCCAGTAAAGTCGCTGTGTCCGCTCGTGTTTTCATCAGTTTGAGATAATTCGGTGCTGCAGCCTCGCACACACTGAAAGATCTCTCTCTCTCTCTCTCTCTCTCTCACTCACACACACACACACACACACACCTACACACACACACACACACACACACACACACATGCAGGGCCGGCCCGCGGCATAGGCAGTTGCCTAGGGCGCAAAATGACTGGGTGGCGTGCACGAAAGTTTTTTTTTTTTTTTTTCCCCGGAAGAGCGCCCTCTTGTGACCATCGTGCGCTCCTACATCCATATATTAAAGACCCTCTGTGGTGAAAATCAAGTTTTAATGTTGTTTATATGTCTATGTAGTGTTTTTAATATGCTTTAAGACAAACTATGTGCAAATTCAAAAGTCAGCACCATTGCTGAGTATTTTACGTTTAAAACTGCAGTAAACCAAAAACCCGCGGTTTAAAATCGGTGGTGTTTGTGATGTCACAGACTACCTTGTAACCAATCACAACAACGTGCCGGCAGGCTTTAGCATATCATTAACAATAGGCTTTGAGATGCGATTTTCCTGAACTTCAGCCGAGAGTAGGCGGCTGTAGTGAGGGGAGGAGTGAAAAAAGTGCAGGCAATATGAACAGTTCTCTCTTCTTGTAGTGGATCAGACACCTATGAAATCAAAGGCGGATATCGCAGGATTCACACTCGTGCGCTTTATTGCTGATAAACTGGATGTAATTTAAAGGGGTCATGCACTTCATTGGTTTATTGTTTTATAATGTTTCCTGGGGTGCACTTATAATGTTATATGCTTTTTACATCCAAAATTGTAATAATTTATAAATAAAAGGCATTTTTCCTACCCTGATTTTAGCCCTCTGGTTTGAACTCTCTGTTTTAAGGGGCATGTCTGCTGTGAGACTTCAGTGTAAACGCCCACTGCTGTGATTGGCTAACATCTTTGCATATTAAATAACTTATTACTCTCTCTTTTAGCGTGTTTTTATTATTACAGCTCTAAGGTTAACTAATCGTGAAATTGCATTACATTTAGATTGTGGCATGAAAGGTTGTAGAGATGAACTTTGTAGCCGATCACAGACATCTTGAGCGCATGAAAGCAGTGATCTCGTCATTGCAACACGGTTTCTGTACACTAACGAATGCTTTCATCTTCACTAACAGTGCAAAAGCGATATAACTAAAAGATTTGTTGAATAAAACGTGAGTTTTGCACATCAGTCACTGATAAACTTGCGCTGTTTGATTGACAGCTTCAGCGTGCGCTGCTCCAGCGATTGCAAAGGATCGCTTTGATCGCTTTGTTTATATAATTTAATCACCATGAAATAACAGATTATTTTCATCCTACTAAGAGAAACAACGCAAGGTGACGTTTAGTCACTGGTTTGATTTACTGACACACAGACAAAGAACATCTGACTGTACATCATTAATATCAAATCAGGCATAGAATGAACACAGTTACTGACATGTTGCGTTACTGTCGAGTCCAGGCACTGCACAATACTTTGTAATCATCAACGGCATGTTTATTGCTTGGTAGCTTGATCTGGTTTAGCACCACAAAGGCCTATGTTACTATTGCATGTCAAGTGTGGAGCGGTGGGCGGGGCTAAACAGGCAGTGATGAAGTAGACGTTGATCTTCTTCTGCGGAGGTGGTACTTGCTGCCCTTTGATGTCTATAGATCCCCACTTTGAAAATCCTGTCGTTTTCTGGGTCTGGTGTCAATTAAAGCTTTTATTGGACTAACAAGGATGTTTTCAGCTCTAAAACTTACAGGATATTCCTATATTATGATGACCTCTTATATATCAAAAGCTCAAGGAAAATTTGATTTCTCAGTTTTTCACCCCTTTAAATTCTGTTGCTTTTATATGAAAATAAACATAATGAACAATACACGCAAAGTACTTGTTATTTATTTCCTTTTGAAAGCTGTGTGTATCAATCATTTTTACTTTAAAGGATTAGTCCACTTTTAAATAAACTTTTCCTGATAATTTACTCACCCTCCATGTCATCCCAGCTTTGAAGCTGCACTTAAACTGTTATTTTGACCTTCAACCGTTTGGAGGCCATTGAAGTCCACTATAAGGAGAAAAAAACTTATATTCTTTTGTAAATAAAGCAAACCTCTATGCCACCAGGGGACGTAACATAAATTGGGCTCATCCGGGATAATTATAATTAATAATAATTATGTTACATCCCCTGGTGGCATAGAGTTATGAGGAAGACACACATAATAAAATTTAAACACAACCTATAATCATGGAGTACTGTAGGTGAGTGACACAAGGACAATCAACGTAACAAAAAGTGGTTCGCTTTATTTACAAAAGAATATAAGTTTACACAAATGGAAACACCAACCAAATATCCCTATTTACAGCTAAATACAAAGCAAAGAAATTAAAATAAATTGAAACAAGCCATGGAGAAAAGAAAATGAGCGGCAGTAAACAAACGAAAAGAACAAAACCAAAACTTTCACTAACTAATTCCCCGCCCTCTAAACTAAAAACAAAGCCAGAAAATAAAGAAATCTTCAGCGTTCACGCCATAACTAAAGCTTCACTATCTATTAAACAAAACTTACACAAGGTTGTACCTGCTCCTTCCCTAATGTGTCTAAACAGAGTCAGTACTGCATGTTTGAAAGATGTAAGTCACGTGACATACTTTTCTTTTCTTTATCTCCGGGCTGATGAAGTTTTCAGTTCAGATAAGACATTCTCTGTATCAAACACTCAAGAAAGCAAGCAAGCAAGCAAGTGAATCACCACTAAATAACAGCATTGAACAAATGGCACAGCCAACGAATGACCAATCACAGTACCTAAAACAGAAACAGTGGAAAAACATAAAACCAATAACAAAGGGGAGAAAAAACACCATTAACAAAAGGGGAGGAGGCAACAATCTGAACACGTAACAGCAGTGTAACAGCAGTAATATCCTTTGACATCTCAGGGGGACTGAATCAAGATCTTTGGCATTGATCAATGGAATCAGTGGTTTATGGTCGGTTTTCAGGATGCAACTTTCCAATCCATACAGGAGCCGTGAGAATTTTTCACAGGACCACACAGCCGCCAGGCACTCCTTTTTGATCTGGGCTTACCTTTTTTCAGCATCGGTCAACACCCTGGAACAGTAGGCCACTGGTTTCAGCTGTCCGTCATGGTCCTGCAGCAAAATGCCCCCCAGACCGCATCTGCGCTGACGACTGTGGGCTTTGAGACATCATAGAATGCTAGTACAGGAGCGTCTGTGAATTTTTTTTTTTTACACGCTTTACATTTTCAAAGGCCTCCTCTTGCACAGATCCCCAGTACCATACTGCAGCTTTCTTCAACAGCTCGTTGAAAGGTCTAATAACCTCAGAGAGATGAGGAACATACCTGCCCCGGTAATGAATCATTCCTAGCATTCCCCTTAGTCCTGAGATGTTCTTCGGCTTTTCAAGATGTGTGACAGCTTTGATTTTGGCTGTGTCCGGGCGTATGCCCTCCTTGTCTTTGACATGTCCCAGGTACCTGAGCTGACTCTGCCATAACAGGCACTTTTCCTTGTTCAGCTTTAGACCAGCCCGGTCAATGGCTTCCAGAGCCCTCTGCAGTCGCTGCTTGTGTTCCCCTGGAGTGTTGCTAAATACTAAGATATCGTCCATGAAAACTGAAACTCCTTCCAGGTCTTTGAGGATTGCCGACATTTCCTATTGGAAGTTTTCGGGTGTGCTGGTGATCCTTAATGGTAGCCTGCGGAAAAATATCTTCCAAAAGGAGTAATGAATGTTGTTAGTTTAGCACAGTCTATATACAGTGGCAGCTGCCAGAAGCCACTAGCTGCATTGTGAAAAAACTTGGGCATGTGCTAGTCTAGGAAGGATGTCATCAACCGTTGGCAGCACAAATTTCTCTCTTTTTACAGCTTTATTTTGTATGTTTTAGATCAACACAAATTCTTCTTTGGAACAGCCACCATAGGGGCACAGCACTCAGTAGGCTCAGTGATCTCCTCAATGACACCACATTGTACCATTCTCTCTAGCTCTGCCTTGACCTTTGAAAGCAAGGTCACGGACACCTGTCTTGCAGTGTGCACACTGTATGGTACAGCATCTTCTTTCAGGCAGATTTTAATGGGTTTTGTCTTTACTAGTCCCAGTTCAGAAAAAGAAATGGGTTGAAGTTCTTCCAGGATCTTAACTAAACCCATTGCACTTGCTGTAACTCAAACTAGGAGATTGTTTACATGGGGACCAGTCACCACAAATGCTTCAAAACTATACTGCTTATCTTTAAAGGTAGTCTTAGCTCTGATCTGTCCTCTGCAGTGCAATGTACCCTTGAGCTCTCAAGTTTCACATTAACTTTAAGTTGTGGCTTGTACTTCAAAACAGGGAAGGTTTTATCAGAATTGACACTTACATCTGCACCTGTATCAATTCTAAAGTCTATGGTTGTGCCATGAATTGGGAGTGTGACCATCCATGCTCCACTTTTGTCTTCAACGTGACTTAACTCACCCAGGAAATGCGTTAAGTTGCTGCCCTTTTGTGATTTGCTGACATTATGTATTTCTTGGGTTCTACAAACTGCAGCGAAATAACCTTTTTTCCTGCATTTGCAGCACTCAGTACTTTTTTCTGGACAAATTTCCCCTTTTCCATTATTTCTTCCACATCTTTTGCATTTCCACTCAATTACGTGCTCCGTCTGATTTCGTTTTGAGCCACGGTGCTGTCTGCCTCTCTTTTTTCCTGATAATTTACTCACCCTCATGTCACCCAAGATGTCCATGTCCTTCTTTCTTCAGTCAAAAAGAAATGAAGGTTTTTGATGAAAACATTCCAGGATTATTCTCCTATTAGTGGACTTAAATTGGACTTACAGTTTCAATGCAGCTTCAAAGGGCTTTAAACGATACCAGACGAGGAATAATGGTCTTATCTAACAAAACGATCATTCATTTTCACCAAAAAAAAAGAAAAAAAAAGAAAATGCATATGCTTTATAAACACAAAAGTGCTTCCGCCAGACTTCCTAGTGCCTACCGTATTCTTCAAAAAGCTTACATATGTCCTACGCCATTCCCTATAAGTTGTGGAAAAAACGGCCATAAATTATCAGTTGGTTTGTATTATGAGTGTTGATGTCTAAGTGTTTCTCAACTTTCAAATAGTTTTGGACACTTACACAAATCACTTAAGTGTTACAGATGAAGTTTATCAAATTGGTTAACCCTCTACCGCATAGTGTTGCCATATGGCAACATACTCTTTGTGTTCATTTCCTTGCCACTGTCTCTTTAAGAGAACATTCTCGGTTTTTGGTAAGAGAAGACCTTAGTTTAGCCAATGATGTGCTTTGGTTAAGTCACATGACATGCAATTTTTTTCTGTGGCGCGATTTGACAGACTGCCGTCTCTTGTCGGTAGTTGCTGAAAGCAAACTAAAACGTCAGTAACAAACAAGGACCCGCCCATGTCACATTCACAAAAAAATCGTTAACATCATCTCAGGTAAGTTATGATATATTCACCATTCGAGAAAGTTATGAAATTAGTTTTTGGTAAATCGATAAAATGTCTGTGTTGCCATATGGCAACACTGTGCAGTAATAGAATGACATTATTATAATAGGTTAGCTGGCTAGCAAAGGTCAGCTGCAGTCTGTTAAGCTGTAACAATAACAACATTAATGTTAGTGATATAATGTTGATATCGTATGTTAAGGACTGCCATGGCATTTGTGGACTTGGAACAGGACTTGGAACAGGAACTTCAGGAAAGCATCCAGGAAAACATTGGTTACCCCACTTCAGGACATGACCCGATCATCTCCTGGTGGACAGGACATGTTGCTCTAACCATGGGTGCCCCAGAATCACGTCAGATGTTAAATCCTCCAGAACCAGCAGATGGATCTCTTCATGATGTAGAACACCAATTTGCAGTTTTAGAGGTCCCACCATTTAACATACTTGACGGAGAGGACGTCCCGTTACTGAGTGGATCTGGTAGATTTTCGGCGTAACTGTAGTCTTGAGGTTGAGCTAGCGACAGAGGGCTCTGGAGATGAAGTTTCCAGCTGACCCAGAGTCGATGAAGGCATTAACTGGAAAACAAACAGCAGCAGCAGTAAGGTTGGCAACAATAGTGAGTGGATTTTTATGATTCAACAAAGGCAGGATGACACTCACCGTAGCTCGTACTGGAAGACTGGGGCAATCAGCTCTGAAATGCCCAGGACGACAACAATATAAACATAGACTCTGGGTCAGCCTCCTCTGTCACTTGCTGGCTGGTTCTGGGGAGCTGACGGATTCGGGCTGGCGGAGGAAGGATGGAAAAAGCTGCTGGTTTTGGTGCTCTTCAATGCACAGCTGCATACGAGTGGCGAACCTTATTGAGAGTTGGATGAACTTCTCGAGCCCAATGGTATCCTTGTATGCAGCGAGATGCAACCGCACACGTGGATCCAAACCGTGATGATACCAGGTAATGAGGGCTTGTTCGTTCCAACCACTCACTGCTGCTAGGGTTCTGAACTGTAGGGCATAATCAGAAACAGATAATGAACCTTGTTTTAAATTACATCTCTCACCAATTGACCTCTCTCCCTCTAACCTTAGTCTCTCACCAATTGACGAGTCCCATGCTGGTTTTCCAAAAAAAATTTTTGAAATGGTTAATGAAACTTGATAGTGATTGCACAACAGGACTATTCTGAGTCCAGAGTGGTTCAGCACAGCGGAGCGCTTTGTTGAATTATGAAGGCGGCTTTAGCTCTATCGTCAGGATATACATGCGGTTGCATCTCCAAAACCAGTGAACATTGTAGGATGAAACCATTGCAATCCTCCACCAAACCAGAGAAGGGCGCCAGTTTGGCCATGGGACTGGCGATCACAGACGGCGAAGAAGCTGCAGCGGGGAATGCAGAAGTGCACGCTGGTGGTGCTGGCGTGGATGTACTGGTGAGAGTGCGGCGAAGTGCTGTTACCAGGTCTTGGAAAGGATCTGAAGTGCTCATCGTGGCTGTTCAGACGATGATGGTCCGGTCTTCTGTTACAGTACAGAGGGGATCGGAGACACAGGTAAAGGTTAATGATGTTTATTGAAACAACCAGAGCAGTGCAGGTGAGTGAAGCCAGATAGAGTTCATGATCGTAGGTGACTGGAATATTGATACTTGTTTCTTCTAGGATTCTTGGATGGAGGATGATCTTGGGAGCTGAAGACACACAGAGACACTCACGGAAGACAGGAGAACACAGAGGATCTAGGAGACAGGTAAGAAGTCATTCGAGGAGTCTGTAAGGTAAGCATTCAGGTAAGTATGCGTTAACGAGACCAGACAATGGCTGCGTCCGAAAACATAGGTAGCTGTCTTGCTGCCTCGCTGTCTTATAAGAGAATGACTTGTACGGCAGCATTTGTGCATGAAGGTACCTTACGAAACTGATTTCGGACAGACTTCTGAGGCAGCGTAACAGTTTAATGATCTACAGCAATATAGCGCAAGCTTTGGTGAGAACTAAATAAATATTTAATTACTACAGTAGTAATTTCTCGATAGAAATGATATCAAAATTGAAATATGTTGATCAAAATCGTACATTTATACACAAACTGAGCAGCAAACGCAACCTTCGGACGCCATCTTTATTTTTCTAGCTCAACTGTCACAGAATGGAAAGCACAGGATTGTGGGATATCAAAGGCAGCTAAGGATACATCTATGCTTCCTTCAAAAATCGATCTGAGGAAGGTATCTCATGAGACAGGAAGTGAAGCTAACATTGGATTCGGACGTGCCTTGATGCCTTCCTACCTTGAAATGTGTCCTCGGAAGGCAGCATTTTCCAGTTTTCGGACGCAGCCAATGACTGAGTGGCTATAAGTGTCTTTTCTAGTGCTGCTGATTGGGATGGTGATGAATGTCAGGTGTGCGTGATCAGTACTCTGGTGAGGGAGTGCGATGTGATTGGGTGAGTGATGAGCCTGGCGTGTCTGTGACAATGAGGGACAAGTTTACAGATTATGTCGTGTTTAGGCTTAAAATCATGAATTGGTGCTTCTACATCAGTGTTATTCATCTATCATTTCCCTCTGATTTTTGGGATAACTTATGGGTAGGGTTAGGTTTAGGGGTAGGAATAGGGTTAAGACTAAATTTTCAGACTAGAATGTTGTTCCAGGATCAACAAAATATGTTGACCCAGGAACGCATCTAACTCAGCAAAATCAGGACGTAGAATTGTAGAATTAATCCCAGTCCATGATAACTGTCAAATAGCAGTTGATAAAGATCAGTCCAGACCGACCACCACAACAAGAGGAAATTCCTGAAGAGTAAGGCACATTAGATGAGTGAAGTCACGACCGGAAAATCCATTAAACAAGGGTTTCAGACCATCCGAAGATCCAACGGAACAACTGGGCAGATAACAAAAGAAACACCAAACGACAAGACTGAAAACTGGTTAACAACAAAAAGGTACATGAATTGTACGGGAAACAAAATGCACTGGCAAAGAAAAGAAAGAAAACAGGAGATTAAATAGCGAGCCATAATAAACAGTTATAAAGTTATAAACACAGTTATAACAGTTATAAACAGTTATAACATAATAAACATAATAAAAATAATAAACAGCTGCGATATAGTGCAAGTGGCCACACTGATTGCAAAGTGAGATCAGCTGAGAGCGACCGCCACATGCAGTAAGAAAAACAAAAACAAAGTTACGCAAGAGAAAACGGACAGATCAAACCCGAGTCCTGACACTCCCAATAATCCCCATCCATTGAATTGCCTCTATCACTCTCTCTGCTCTCCACATATAGCTGGTGTGTGGTGAGCGCACTGGCGGCGTTGTACTGTGGCTGCTGTCGCATCATCCGAGTTGATGCTGCACACTGGTTGTGGTTGAGGAGAGACCCCTGATAAGATTTTAAAGTGCTATATAAATGCTTCATTCATTCATTCATTCATTTATTTATCCAAGCAATCTAAAATGGGCTTTTAGACATTCTCATGTTTAAAAGGCAAGAGTATTTGGGTGTCATCAGCATGCCGAAAATAAGACATTCTATACTTCTACTCCACTCACCTATGGAGGAATCAGCTATAAGCAGTTCTACAAAAAGCAGCAATGTTGTTGTTTTTTGTAGCTATCTAAATATGTTCTAATAATAAATTTGGTGGTTGTTGTTTAAGGTGTCACCAGAAAACAGAAGCTGAACTTGATGTTGTGTGGAAGTGATGAAAAACTGAAGATGTCTGTATCTAAACTTATAAGAGAGAAGAAACACATGGAGCTTCATGGACGTCTGATCAGTCTGGTGAATCTTCCAGCTCTCAATCAGCTCTCAGAGGAGGAAGTGATGTGTCAGACCTTCAACTGTGTGTCTCTCTGTGATCCTGGAGTTCATGTTTTCCTCCTCATTGTTCCTGATGGCCCACTTAATAATGAAGACGAAGCAGAAATGAAGAAGGTCCAAAAGATATTCAGCTCAAGATTCAACAAACACATGATGATCCTCATAATCCAAGAGAAGGGCATGATTAGTAATCTGATTATTAAAACCAGTCCATTTCATTCTTCAGCTGCTGAGACAGAGACATCTCTTCAGACATTTGGAGGTCATTGTTTTGTTCTGGAGAACATCTCACAGGTTCCAGATCTACTGCAGGATATGGAGAATATGGTACAGGAGAACAAAGGAAGTTCCTACACAACATTCATGTACCTTCAGGATCAAATTGAGCTGGAGAGAAACAAACACAGAGCTGAAATAGAGGAACTGAGAAGTGCAATGGAAAAAACAAAAACAGCTGGTATGTTCAAAAGTTTGTTATATATAAACTGTCAATAACACAGTTTCATAAATAATTTCACAATGCAACTACCTGAATTATGTTTAAGTTATGCCCATTATAGCATATTATATTAATCAGTAAGTACACTGCAGTGTTTGTTCTTGTAATTATTAAAAGTGTTTTCAATTATGAGGCATATTTCTGATTTGTTCATAATCCAAATTTATAATGGCAGAAAAAAATTCCTTTTGATATGACATGTGAAGATGCTTTGTAGTGAAATTGTTTTTGAAGAATATCACTGCAATAGTTGTTTCATCTTTGCTCTTGGCAGCTGAAACAGAAAGTGATGTTGGTGTGAGGATTGTTTTGCTGGGAAAGACGGGTGTTGGGAAGAGTGCAACAGGAAACACCATACTGAAAAAAACAGCTTTTAAATCAAAACTGACTTCAAAGTCAGTGACCCAAGAGTGTCAGAAAGAAACGACAGAGTTCGACAGAAGACAGATAACTGTGATCGACACTCCAGGACTGTTTGATACTGGAGTTGATAATGTTGAGATCAGGAAGGAGATTGTGAAGTGTGTCTTAATGGCGGCACCTGGACCACATGTGTTTTTGCTGGTGATTCAACTGGGACGATTCACTCAAGAGGAGAAAGATGCTGTGAAGATGATCCAGGAGATGTTTGGTGATCAATCCAGAATGTACACCATGGTGCTTTTCACCAGAGGAGATCAACTGAGAGGAACAATAATTCAAGATTTTATTGAAGGTGACGATAACTTACAATACCTCATCCATCAGTGTGGAAACAGATACCATGTGTTCAATAATGAGACAAAAGTTCGAAAACAGGTTTCTGAGCTGCTGGATAAGATTGACTGTATGGTGGCAGTAAATGGAGGGAGTTTCTACACCAATGACATGTTCCAGCAGGTGGAGAAAAACATCAAAGAGGAACAAGAGAGAATCATGAAAGAGAAAGAAGAAGAGATCAAGAGAAAAGAAGAGCAGCTGAAAACCAAATATGAAGCTGAAATAGAACAAATGAAGAAAGAAAAGGAGAGAGAAAGACAAGAGATGCAGAATGAACTGAGAAAAAGTGAAGAGGAATTTAAAAAGAAAGAAGAGGAGATCAAGAAAGAAACAGATGAGAATGTACGAAAAGAGCTGCAGAGAAAACTGGAGGAGCAGCAGAAACTTTTTGAAGAGGAGAATAAAAGAAAAGAAAAATCTCTAGGAGAACAACAACAGAACTTCATAAAACACCTGGAAGAAAAACATGAGAAAGAAAAACAAAAATACCAGGAGAAATTTCAACTTGAAACTAGAGAACAAGCAGAGCGTGAATATAATGAAAAACTTGAGAGAGAAGTAGCTAAAGCTTTAGAGAAAAAACTAACAAACAGAGTAAAGTATGCTTCTGAGTGGGATAACCAAGTTCCTGTTCTTGGAGCAGCTGTTGGAGCAGCGTATGGTGGTGTTCAAGACATGGTGGGTTGGATTTTTGGCTAATTCTCCAGTTCTGTGTGTATTATATTGGTTTTCTTGAAGTTTGAGTTTAGAAATGTTTCATTTTACTTTTACGTTCATTTTTATTTTATCTTTATTTCTTTATGGATTCCAGACCTCTGGTTCTTAGTACAACCTGAATATTACATTTACAAAATTCTCAGATAATTCATTTCCAAATTAAAGATGATTTTCTCCTTTAATATGATGACAAAAACATGATACTGGATAAGAAATAGCTTATCTTAAGAAAAGAAAGAAATATCATGATTATTTAGTGTTGCATTTGTATCTATTTTATCGGATTTTCATCAGAGTTTGTTGTACTGTGGTTTACTTTCAGCTACTTTGTAGTTATCACTGGACAAATATGCTTTGCATAACTGATAAAATAATTATTTTTATTATAACATTATTTACAAAGGATCTCTGTGTACTGACTAATGTCACTCATGGAAGTTAAGAGAAAATATTCAGTGGTTGAAAGAATACTATACAAATGCAAATCTGAACAAATTATAAAGAATATAAATGTATAGATGCCGTCTCTGAGAGAGAGACAGAGAAATATCATACAAACTTTAAAATATTTAAATAGACATATCAAGGAGTAGAAAATGTTTATGTATATTAGCCTGCTCTTGACAGAGCGCTGCATGGTTTTGTTTCTGAGATGTGCAGAGATGCGACGCAGATGATGTGTGAGCTTGCTGTGCTTATATTGTACAAGGTATAAATAATTAAAAAATATCAAAAATCAAATATATCAAGATAAATCAAATATTTAGCCTACAGAATAGTAGAACATGTATGATGTAGTATTTCAGTATTTTATTCCTGCATGCTCTGATTTCTGAGAGACACTCTGAGAGGAAACAGCACAAACTTGGCTGTTTGATTTGCGCTCATTTTTTATTCATAAAGTTGACACTCATTCACATCACACACTCATTATTAGATGTTTATGTTTAATATCACACTATGATCCTATGGCTCACCTGTTGTCAGCAAACACGAGGAATGACTGTCTGCCTCAGATGAATATTATTCAGCAGAATTATTAGTTGTTTGTTTTGAAGCCATTATCCGTGTCTTTGAAAACAAGTTATTAAGCTCTGTAACAAAACTATATGTATGTCATGAGTGTGACGGAAATAAATCCTTATAAAGAATATAACTTTTAATCATCCAAATGCAGTCTTGCGTCTTTCATACTACAGCATTAACTCTTTTGTCAGTTATCTATTGTCAGCATAATAGACACGAGTGTTTACTGCACACAGCTGTGGTCAGAAAGTGAATAGAAAAGTAAAGGTCATCTAGTGAGGGGTCAGAGGTTCAGTTCATTGTCATCAGATGGACAGATGATTATTAGAGAAGAGATTCGTCTAAGGCCTGATTTCACAGACTGGCCTTAGATCAAGCCAGACATAGCTTAAAAACATTTCTGAAAGGGGCACGTTTTTGTTCAAGGTGAGATCATCAAAGATTCATGGCTTGTGGAGCTGAAACTTGTAATACCTGCAACTGAATATGATCTAAAACATTTTAAAATCAGATATATCCATCAAAGTGAACTATTAGGATCCATTTAATTGTTGAAAGTAGCACAAGCACCTTAAATATTTCAGAAATAGAACTTGCTTTAAGTATAATTATGCTCTTTTTCATAGTCTTGTTTTCCATTTGTTTGCTCATTGTCTGCTCTTTGTGACAAACTACCTGATTAAATTTTAAATGTCAAACTTAAAACAGCTGCATTTGTTTAATTTTATTAACAAGACTAGTTTCCTGGAAAATATTAAAGCACTATAGAAATAAAGGTGACGCTATCGTTGACATTGGTAAATGAATTGAACACTCGTTCTCAACATCACTGTACACACAACACACATGAACAGTAATTGAGCTTGATAGCTAGCAGGTTATGCCATATATGTTGAGGAAATAATAATGCAGGATGAAGTTTGTGTCCTCGTCCATTCTCGCAAGATCAATATCTGAAAGGATACAGGTCTGTCTGCTGAGATGACATCTTCTTATATGTTCGACCGAAGAAAGAAACTCATACTCAGCTGTAATGTTTAGTGCATTACATGTTTGCAGTAATATACTGTAAAGCAGGTTACAGTAAATAATGATAAATTACAGCTGCTAGTTTTTAAGTTTATAATGGTGAAAAAAATTTTTCAACTGATTTTTCACTTTAGGCAAATAACCTTTTGTCACGGAAAGAATGACAGATGCAATTGCAAGTTAATGTCTTTATTAGAGCTTCACACACAGGTAGAAAGTCAGCGAATGATGTTGACAACAGGAGAGTGGTGACGCAGGGACTTCGATGGGCAGCGGGAATCCGGTGGTGAGGTGAGTGGGTGCCGTGAGTCCGTGAGTAAATCCAATGTGAGAGTCCAACGAAGAACAGAAACAGGAACAACGACGAGATAATCCACTCCGGGGAACAAACAAACACGAGAGAGCACAGGACACACACCAGGATTCCAAACAACGATTTGACAAACACGAGACGAAAGACAAGGCGTTAAATAGGCATATGGGAATTGCACACAGCTGCCGCTGATCAACAATCAGCGGAGACGCCCATACGAAACAATCAACAGACACACCCACACAAACACACAGACACCAGAATGAGACAGCGGATTCATCAACCGTGACACCTTTCACAACGCCATGTAAAATTATATAAATGATCTTAAAAGCTGTTAGCCAGTGCACATACTGAATGAGAGTTTCATCTTATCCAGTGTGAACATTAGATTTTGTCTGACAGTTTGCTGCCATTTACCACAAATTTTACAATATATTTGAATAATGTATATTTGAATAACTGAATAAAACAATTACCATAAATATGATGAAAGTCTATTTGGTGGTCTTAAAAAAAAACAATAAGCTAAAAGTACTGAATTCATTTTTATTTGTTCATTTGTCTGTTTTAGATATAAAAGGGAGAGAAATGGAAGTAAAAAATAATGTTGCCATATTTGATGCTTTTATTAAATGTAACAATGCTGTAATTACACTATTATTGGTCATTAATTAATTCAGACTGTAGAACAGTTTTTTATAAAAAATGAGACCTTTTCTCATTTTGGCAGCAAGACAATTCAATCAAATAGAATTCCATTAATAGAAATGAAAGAATAAAACTGAAGCATTAATAAAAATGAAGCGTCGGTTTATTGCTGACAATCATCTTTATGATTTGAAAACAATCACAGAATCTGAAAGACAATTTTATATTCAGTTAGCCTATTTTAAATTTAACTGCTTAACACCAGAAACTACAGAATAATCATTTATATTCTTCAAATGTCGGCTGTAATAAAGTGTTTGTTGAATTTAATTCAGAAGGTGTCCAAACTCGGTCCTAGAGGGTCACTGTCCTGAAGAGTTTAGCTCTAACCTGCTTCAACACACCTGTACGGAGGTTTCTCTGACTATGATTAGACTTTGATTA
Source organism: Megalobrama amblycephala (assembly GCF_018812025.1). NCBI lineage: Eukaryota > Metazoa > Chordata > Actinopteri > Cypriniformes > Xenocyprididae > Megalobrama > Megalobrama amblycephala. The sequence goes on from NC_063058.1 coordinate 31,979,009, forward strand.
GCTGCTTCAGATGTGTTTAATTGGAGTTGGAGATGAACTCTGCAGGACAATGATCCTCAGGAGAGCCTGCCCTCTGCTGGTGGGGTGAGAAAGACACTCTTCCTCTTCTCTCATACCTCTCCATCATCTTCCTCTGCCTTCTGTCAGAAAGAGTGTTTCCACGGCTCGAGACACAAATGAGAGATCTCAGATTCAAACAAAAACTGTTGATGAATTAGAAACCAGACTATAATGTTATGTCCCTCAGTCTGAACTCAACCCCGTCATGCCAAACATAATTTATACTCTATGTGACAAAATAGACCACATTTTAGTTTCTGTCCTGTAAAAATCTGAAAATTATCATCAGTGTTACATTTGTAATCATTAAATTGTTATGAGGGACACAAAAGCAGCATGTAGACAGTTGTTTTTACAAGTTTTGTGTACAATTCTTTTTAATCCAATAGTTAATGTCTTTAAAGGCTGAGATGGAAAATAAGGACTGAGAAGGAAGTATATTGGAATAATCTTGATCCCTCAAGTGTCTTTAATCCATCATCTGAACTCAAGGGATCTCCCCTCATGTTGTTGATGATGGCTATTTCAGAATTTCATAATAAATAATAATAATAAAACAAGACGCCCTGGTGGAATATGAGAATGTGAGATGATTTATTTAAATGGCAAATGTAATGTAGAAAATATTGTGACATGGAGAGGAGAATTTATACATCAGCTTATGTCTACTATATAAATTCTTCAAAATTACTTAAAAATTTAAGTTTTATCAAAACATGTAGTTCTGTGGTAACATCCTCAAAAGTTTTATAAAATGATGAACATCACATTTCAGCTTTTAACAGGTGTTAAACAAACATATGTTCATATTCTAGATACTTTATTATCCTAATTAATTCAGTTTTTTGAAAGCATATATATATATATATATATATATATATATATATATATATATATATATATATTAGATCCACTGGTCAAAGTTTAGTACAACTCTGAATAAACAGGGAAACATATGGGTCAGTTTTCACACTTATCTGAAGAAAAACAACAGCGAGCAGAATAGAAATGTTCCTCTCAGATATCAGATGGCGCTCATGAAACAGCAGAATTGACAGAGCTGGACAAAATTACACTGGAAATAAATACAAAATGAGATTCTGTTTAATGAACACAAACAATTCATAAAGGTGAACAACATAACTGATTTTTCATGTCTTTTCAGTCTTGTCACTTCTTACAGCTGCAGGTATACACTGCGTTCCAAATTATTAAGCAAGTGACATATCAGTAAGATTTTAGTACAATAAACATTCAGATTTTAGTTTTTCTAAGAAAACGTTTGTTTGTTTATTTATGGAGAGCTTCTTGAGACTCCAGAGACACCAGCAGCTTCAAATACCTGTTTGCTGCTCAACACTGGCTTTTGTTATAGCTGCCCTTTTAATACAATTAATGTTTTTGATAGGAACTTTCATTAATAAGCCTTTATCTGACCGAGTTCTGCTGTGCTCTAAATCACTCACAAATCTTATGATAATTTGATAATCTTCATTCAGTTTTCACACAATATTAGTTGTTTTCATGCCTTTTGCACAACATTGCACCATTTCATGCTTTTCATCTTCAGAAAGATCTTTCTTCCTCCCATATTGCATGAGAACTGTGACTTGCTTAATAATGAGGAATAACCTCTAAGTAAGGTTTCCATAGATCTGGCAAATTATTTTGTCTGAGATTGTTACCAGTTATCTAAAAAGACATGGATAAATAAACAATCATTTTCTTAGAAAAACTAAAATCTGAATGTTTATTGTATTGAAATCTTACTGATTTGTCACTTGAATAATAATTTGGAACACAGTGTATAAGATTATAAGATTCCCAAATTATAATAAAATTAGCCATAGGTGTAACTTGATTAATGACAGTAAACAATGATTAAACAGCTGACTTTATTCAACAAATGTCAAAATCACAGTTTAAAATGTACATTTATATTTCATATATGTTTCAGCTGTATCAAATGTGTGTATATGTTCATTTCCAGCTGTTATATAAATGACAGTGATATATACTGAAGATGGGCATCTAGTGAACAAGTATCACTATGTTAACTGTGTAGACAATCCTAGAAATGATTTATAGATCTCCATCAACTGTACAGCCAAATAAAAACAGCTGTATTTCAGCAGAAGAACATTGTTGATTTAGGGATTTGCTTTCTTTAAGTCGCATATTCACTGTAGAAACAGTTTAGCACCTTAATCTCCACTCACATTTTCTTCAGATCCTCCTCAATCATCTGAGGAATCTTCTCTTCCTGATCAGTTATCCTCATATTTGCATTAAACACAATGAGTAAAAGTGTGTGGTTCAGGACTGGATAAATACACACTCTTCATTATCTCTGTCAGATCCAGCAGAATCAACTACAGACACAATTCAGATTTTGTTGTTTTCTCTCCTCTCTCTGTCTCTCTGATTCAAGACTTTCATATTCAGCTCTCATCTCTGCTCTGATTTTCTCCTCTCTCTCTTTTCTCAATCTCTCAATCTCCTCTTGTATTTGTTTCTCCACTTCTTGTCTCCTCTCTTCTTCCTCACATCTGAATCTCTGAACCTCTTCAAACATCTCAGTACTGTAGTATCCTCCTCCATTCTGCTCTATCATTGTGTCAATCTTCTGCAGTAGATCATTCACCTGCTCTCTGTTTCTCTGATCTTTATTGTTGAAGACGTGATATCTGCCTCCACACTGATCAACTAGATGACTTAATGCACTGTTCTCCTCAATGAGTTCCTCTACAGACTCTCCTTCAATCTGATCTCCATGAGTGAAGAGAATGATGGAGTATTTTAACACCTCCTGACCAAACATCATCTTAATCATCTCAGGAATCTGTTGTTCCTGTTCAGAGAATCTCATATTCACATCAAACACAATGAGAAAAGCGTGAGGTCCAGGACTGGATATATAAACACTTCTCGCCATCCCTGTCACTAAATATTCAGGTTTGATCTGTGTGTCAACGAATCCAGGAGTATCAACTACAGACACAGATCTGCCTGAAACAGTGACATGAGCTTCTGAACATTCACTGGTTACTGAACTCGTACTCCTCACAGATTTAAACTCATTCTGCCCCAGGATTGTGTTTCCAGCTGCACTCATCCCAACTCCACTTTTACCCAGAAGAACAATCCGTCTCAATAAATGATCAGCCACAGGAATATCCTGGATGTTAATGGGAATTCTTTGCTGTGGACTTGACACTGTATTAAAAAAAAAAAAAAAAAAAAAAAAAAACAATTACTTACTATATTGTACAACATATATTGTACATACTGTGCTAAACTACCACAATACAAATAGTATACAAATATACATCCAAATGAATTAGACAGTATCACTGCTGCTAAAGTGTTCATAAAGCAGGAAGTTTATTTTATTAATATAAATATTTTTTTAAAGTTATCTTTTACTGCTAATGTAAACTCTATGTGAACATTCCCTACAAATCCAGAAGGTTTTCAGATGTACCCCTGGTTTCACAGACAAGGCTTAATCTAGTCCTAGACTAAAATGCATGTTTGAGCTTTTTTAACTGAAAGCAACTTGCATATCTTAAAATATGTCACTGACATTGTTTTGTCTCAAGATGCACACCAGTAATGTTTTGTTTTTCTTCTAGTGTATGTTAATAAAAGCTACATAATACCTTAATTGAATTAAAGTCTAATCCTGGTTTAGGCTAAACCCTGTCTGTGAAACTGCGCCTATGATTCAGTTTCTCTGTAAAAATTTAGATTTCAAGAGTTTTTTATTATTATTATTATTATTTGGCAATCCACATTTCAGAAGAACTTCATATTTCCTAAGCTTTTCCTTACTCTCTGTACCAGAAAATCCTGGTGTGTCATAAACAGTGATGGGTTCATTTTCTATGTAAGCAGTGCTGACAGAATTTGTTTCTTATCTCTGTTTTGTTCAGTTTTGATGTTTAGTTACTTGTTTCTTTTTTTTTTTTTTTTTTTTTTTTTTTTTTGTTAGTTTTGTGTTCTTTTGAAAATCTAATAAAAAGTAAGTCACAAAAAAATAAACAGTGATGGGTAATCCAGAAACATCACCAGCTTCTCTTTGATGTTAAAGTTTGTCGTCTTATTGTTGTGTTTCCTGATGCACTTTGCATCTATTCTTCCCAGCAAGGCCAAATTAAAAAGCTGATTTGACATCACAGTTGTTGTTTCCATTTTTATTCCAGTCTCTAAACAAAATTACCTCAACATGGTGCAAGAGGAAGAACACATTTTAAATATCTCCCTTATTCAACACTACATAATAATCCATTGTGATAATCCCGAGGAGCTGATGAGTTGAAGAGTAATAAATTGTGCCAAAACTCTGCGTTAATGCAGAAGAAATGACTCGGAAATCAACGTAGAGAAGTAAAATCACTTTTCGTGAATGATTCACTGCTGAGTGTTAAAACATGAGCTATAATAGTCAATACACATTTCATTATACATAATTAGGCTTGTTATACAAGCTGTGCTGTGTGTAACTGTGTGTGCTGTGTGAAATTTCATATAAAACAGTTAGTTCCTGTCCTTGATTCAATTGTTTTATTCACGATAAATCACGGCTATGACCGCTTCACCCAACAGTTCTGTGTATCACTACACAACACACTTAGCAGCCACTCTTAGCAACGTAAACTGTTTGTTCTCAATTGATATTGTTCATTGAAGCTTACTGTATTATGTAGAAGAGTATTGTGAGAAAGAGATTGAGTCAACGAGTTCATTACCTGCATTCAGATTAGCATTTTCCTTCAGGTCACTCCTATGTTCATAATAAAAAATCTTTTTAAATGTCCGATGTATTAAGGGGTTTTCCCGTGACTGACAGCACTAGTCAAAGCATTTGTCAGTTGTGGCTTGTTCCGTGTTCACAACAATTCAGTCTTTTCAATATAAAAGTCTTAATTACTGACACACTCATAAAGACAGTCTTTGTCACCATCTAATGGCGTAATAATGTAACTTCTGTTGCTGTTCACCGTCAGGGACTATTTTGTCATGTGGAAGGAAAGCTTTTAGCTTTTTAAAATTTTACTTCATGAAAGTTGCATTGATGCATATTTTTGGCTTTAATTTTTGTATTGTGTGGTAACAGTTTTATAAAAGCTATAAGGTACTTGAAGCTAGTGCTGTATCGTGAATAAGACACAGCTGAAATGGTTACTCCGCTTCGCGCCATGCCTAACAACGCCCTTCAGCCATGACTTATTCACAATACAGCACAGCCTCTCCTACCTTATTGCTTACTTATGCTACATGTTCATTTTTTTATAAACATTTTATAATATATGAACTAAATACAGCTAAGTACAGAAACGTACAGAAGCATTCTTCACACTCTAATGTTGCAGTAGATGATTGTAAATGAGAATCAGAGCAGAATTATTGAAACAATGAAAACAGCTGAAGTGAATGTGAATATGATTTATGTTTCACAGAATTTAAAGTTCAACTTACTCTTCCTCTGATCACTAACTGGACTTTGTTCAGATTTCTGTTCTTCTTCTTGTTTCTTCTTCTCTTCTTCTCTTTTCTGTCTTTCCTCTTGTTTCTGTTTCTCCCACTGCATTCGCTCCAGTTTCATCTGTTCAATCATTTTATTCTCTCTTTCCTCTCTGTCTTTAATTATTCTCTTATATCGTTCTTCTCTCTCTCTGAATTCTTCTTCTCTTCTCTTTCTCTGTTTGTCCTGATTCTGTCGTTCTTCCTCCATCGTCATCTTCAGTCTATCTTTCTCTTCTTCATGTTTCTTTAACAGTTCTTCTTTTTCCTTCACTTCTCTTTTATATTGTTCTTCTCTCTCACTAAACTCTTCTTCTCTTCTCTTTTTCTCTTTGTCATGATTCTGCCGTTCATTCTCTATTCTGTTCATCAGTCTGTCTATTTCTGTGTTGTATGTGATCTTAAGATTTTCTTTTTCTTTCTTCATATTCTCCTTTTCTTTCTTCATTTCTTCTATTTCATGTCTGAAAGTCTCTCGTTCTCGTCTCATCTCATCTCGTATCTCTCTCTGATGTTTCTCTTCTTCTCTTATTTCTCCTTTGAGTTCTTCTTCTCTTCTCTTTCTCTCTTTGTCCTGATTCTGTCGTTCTTCCTCCATCATCATCTTCATTCTCTCTTTCTCTTCCACATGTTTCTTCATCAGTTCTTCTCTTTCTCTGTTCAGATTCTCCATCAGGATCTTCATCTTCTTTTCTTCTTTGTCATGTTTAGATTGAAGATCTTTTTTCTCTCTTTTCATTCTCTCTCTCTCTTCTTTCAGTCTCTGATTAAATTCATGCCTTCTTTTCTCATCCTCATCTTCTCTTCTTCTCTTTTCCTCTAGTTTCTGTTTCTCCCATTCCTCTCGTTCTCTCTTCATCTCACACATCTTCTCCTCTCTCTCTTCCTTCTCTTTCATAAATGTTTTTTGTCGTTCTTCTCGCTCATCAAACTCTTCTTCCCATTTCTTTCTCTCTGTTTCATGATTCTGTCTTTCATTTTCTATTCTGTTCCTCAGTCTTTCTATTTCTGTGTCATATTTGATCTGAAGTTTCTCTTTTTCTGTTTTTATTTTCTCTTTTTCTTGCTTTAGTTGATCAATTTCATTTTTAAATGTCTCTCGTTCTCGTCTAATCTCTTCTAGTTTCTTCATCACCTCTTCTCTTTCTCTGTCTCTGTCCATCAGGATCTTCATCTGTTGTTCTTGTTTTTCTCTCTCCATCTCTCTGAACATCTTACATGAGTAGAAACTCCCTCCGTTCGCTGTCACCATGTTGTCTATCTTCTCCAGTAGATCAGACACCTGTGTTCGGTCTCCAGTCTGATTATTATTGAACACATGGAATCTGTTTCCGCATGCTTCAATCAGATTCATCAAAGGAGATCCAGGTTTTCCCAAACACTGTTCAATGGTTTTGTTCTTCAGATCATCTCCTCTGGTGAAGAGCACCATGGTGTACATTAGAGATTTCTCACCGAACGTCTCTTGGATGATCTTCACTGATGTTGCTTCTTCTTTAATGAATCGTTGTCCTAAATTGAGCACAATGATGAACACATGTGGTCCAGGCAGGATCATGGAGATGCAGTGTCTGATTTCTCTCTGGATCTCCTCATTACTCAGTTCAGTATCAAACAGTCCTGGAGTGTCGATCACAGTAATGTGTCGGCCGTTGATTTCAGATGTTTCTCTCCGACTCTCTTTAGTCACTGACTCTTGAGATGTTTCTGCTGTAAACGCGTTTCTTCCTAAGATTGTGTTTCCAGTTGCACTTTTCCCAACTCCAGTTTTTCCCAGCAGCACAATCCTCACTTCATCTGTGTTTTCTCTTGAACCTGAAAATTAAAACCAGAACGAATCATACTAAAATTTAAGAAAACATCTTTATTAATTCAAGTGACTCAGAGATCAACAGGGGGATTGGGGTACAATGAGCACTTTTGACCCCTTTCCCTGAGTCAAATATATTTTTGTTATATTTACACCAAATCCAAAACTAAAATGTAGAGCCTTTTTCCTTTACCATACCTAAAACAGCTTAATACATTTTGGCACAATTTACCCCATGCCTGTAGTAAAATGATGGGTGGGTACAGCCAGACATTAAAGACATTTATTATTAGAAATTATCAAATTAATTCATCCCAAAGTCACAGGTCATGAATGTAACTCGGTTCCCTGAGAAGGAGAACAAGACACTGTGCCATGGTTTTGACGAAATGGGAATGCTCCACCTGATCCGTGTCTGAAGCACATATAAATACACACCAATCTTGATTGGCTAAGGCAGTCAGGTGATGTCACAGGCACACAGGCAGGCTATAAAAGGGTGCCTGAAAAACACATCATCAGCTTCAGATTGTCTGAATGAAGACACACAGACATGCTGTGTGAATCATGACTCAGCGCTTCGTTCCACCTTCAGGGAGATTACAATTGTATTACTCAAAGACTTTCACTGCCAAACCATTACAGATTATACTTTTCCAACCATCAAATCTCCTAGGTATTGAGCCAAAGTATTCCTACAGTCTGCTACCTCCAGAGTAATGTACTGGGGCCACTGAGAGAGTGGGGTGCCATATCGACTCCCTCAACTATTTTCTACCAAATGGCCCCTATCAGTTCATGGTTGTAAGAAGTGCGGAGAGAGTGAGAGTGGGCCACTAATGTGGACTGTATTCACTTTTTATGCTCTGACATTCTATTAATCCACGCAAACATTAGGAAATGTGTTAACATAGTTCCTTTACTGTGTCCACACCATCACCTGCAGATCCAAACTGGAGGGGCGACAGATTAGGGAATAAGACACAAGTTGTGGTAATGCCCATTCTCCTCTTCTGTTCTGCCCATTCATATATGATTACATGTGAAAACTGTTGCAACCTTCATATCGGAGGGGGCAACAGATAGGAAAGCAGGACTGTCATGCCCATTCCTTCCCCTCTGTGAATAGTCCATACCCTCACCATAATCATAAATGCAATAATAATGTTTCCAACTCCATATATATCCATATAATTGTGAATCTTCCTCTGTACTTCAAATGTGGCAAGGGCGACAGATGAGGATGTTGGGTGCAAGTGGTGATATCACCCACCATCCTCGTCTGTACTAGCAAATTCAAAATGATGCACCTCTGAACTGTCAGTACTAGAGGGAGGTGACCAATGATGGTGTGAGAGGAGTGGCGCCACATTACTACTACCTCCATACCTCCTGTACTAGGAGAGGGTAACAGATGAAGAAAGGATGCAAGTGGCGGTATTGCCCGCTCTCCTTTCCTATGACAGTCCCTTTATATGAACGCAAGGGAGCACCTTGCCTCCACCAGAGAAGGTGGCTGTTGAAAATATGGGACGCATGTGACAGTAATGCCCACCAACTTTGCCTGTACTAGCCCTTCCAAGATTACAGAGGGAGCACATTGCTACCATCCCTGAACTCTGTAAAGGTGACAAGAGAGAGGGAGACACTGTCTCCAGCTGGGGTCAGAAGAGGAAACTGAAGGTCTCTGACTATGGCTGGTAATGTACTTCGCAAATGCCACAGTCATCTTCTTCAGGCCATCTCTTCTTCAATTGTACCTGCAATCACTCACATTATCAACACCTCTCTTCACTGAGTATCCCCACTAAAGAAACCAACTGTAAATCCAGCACTTCTAGAAATTTACAAACTGGTATCCCTTCTTCTATTCATTGCAAAAACAAGTGATGTTCAACCAAGTTTCTGCCTTTCTTACACAGAAAAACCTCCTGAACAACAATCAGTCTGGCTTCAAAAGTGGACACTCAACTGAGACTGCCCTGCTCTCAGTTACTGAAGCGCTGAGACTGGAACAAGCAACTTCCAAATCATCAGTACTCATCTCGCTGTATATGTCTACTGCCTTTGACACAGTTAACCACTAGATCCTCTTGTCAACTCTCAAGATGACAGGAGCTGCTTGCATCTCAGCCTGCCTGACATACATTTCTGGCTGGATAAAGGACCATCGTCAACTCAACCTTGCTAAGACAGAACTGCTTGTGGTCTCAGCCAATCCAATACTTCATCACAATTTCTCCATTCAGCTAGGTTTTTCTGCCATAACTCCCTCCAGGACAGCCAGGAACTTTGGAGTTGTAATTGATGATCAGCTAAAGTTCACAGACCACATTGCTAAAAATGCCTGGTCCTGCAGATTTGCCTTATTCAACATTAGGCAGATTAGACCCTTCCTATCAGAGCAGGCCACACAACTCCTTGTCCGCTCCTTGTTCTATCCAGACTGGACTATTGTAATGCTCTCTTGGCTGGCCTTCTATCATGCACTGTCAAACCTCTGCATCTGATCCAGAATGCCGCAGTAAGACTGGTCTTTAATGAGCCGTTGAAAGCGCATGTCACGCCTCTTCATAAATTTGCTTTGGTTGCTAATTGTCACTCGCTCAAATTTAAGGCACTAATGTTTTACTACAAAACAACCACTGACTCGGCACCCCATACCTATGTTCATTACTTCAGACATACATGCCCTCCAGATGCTTGGAAGTGAATGGTGACTTATGGAGCCATCCCAAAGAGTCACAAAATCACTTTAATGGACCTTTACCTTGACTGTTTCTAGCTGTTGGAATGACCTGCCTATCTCAACCCGAGCTGCCGAATCTTTAGCTATTTTCAAGAAACTGCTGAAGACGCATCTTTTTTGTCAACACTTGACCCATTAATACTAACATACAATACTATTTTCTTTTCTTTTCTTTTTTTTTTTTAAATCCTGGCGGTGTGTGCTATGCTAGAGTAACTGGGACTAGTCACAGCATATTGTTGCTCTATTGTTGGCTTGATTGCTTCTATTGCTCTCTATTGCACACTACAAAATACAAATGCATAAAACACTACTATAAAATAAAAATAAAAAACTGCTGTAGAATTTAAATGTAAAATTCAATTTGTTTTGTCATTTTTCTAGCTCTAATGATTAAGACATAAACTGATTTTCTGCTCATTACCTTGAGTCAGTAAATGTGTCTCCAGTGAATGAATTTTCTTCTTCATCTCTTTATATTTCATCAGTTTTTTCATCTGCGCCTCCAGAAATGTCTCTGTGGAGTAAAACTCTCCTCTGTTTTCTTCCAGCATCTTCTCAATGTTCTCCATCAATGTGGACACTTGTGTGTTGGGACCAAAGAAATGATGTCGTCCTCCAAAACTCTCAATGACAGACTGTGTTTCTTCATTAAGTTCTGCTGTCTGATGCTCTGAACTCTGTATTATGAGGATCATCATGTGTTTGTTGATTCTGGAGCTGAAGATCCTCTGGATCTCCTCCATTTCTGCTTTATCTTCATTATTGAGGGGAGCATCAGGAACAATGAGGAGGAAAACATGAACTCCAGGATGACAGAGAGACACACAGCAGAGAGTCTGACGCATCACTTCCTCCTCTGAGAGACGAGTGTTGAACAGAGCTGGAAGATCCACCAGACTGATCTGACGTCCATGAAGCTCCACGTCTCTCAGGATCAGCTCTGATATGGAGGATTTTAATGTCCCATCACTCCCACACACAACCAGATTCAGCTTCAAACACTCTGAAACTGACAGTAGAAGAAGAACATTTAAAAACTGTTCATTTTTCACTAGAAACATCAAATATCATCACACTCACGTCTTTCTGTGGCTTGTTGCTCCATTGTGAAATACTGTGAACCTTCTGCACAAACCAGGTGTCGTCCATCATTAATTGTCACAATGTCCTCAAACATCTGCAGAAGATCATCAGGAGAGCTGCTTCTCTGAAGACTGAAGTGTCTGTTGAAGCATTTCTGAATGATCTTCTGTAGGATGTCATTGGTTTCAGTGGGCTCTTGTGTGGTGAGCACCATGGTGTGTTGATAAACGCACTCAGAGAAAGAGTCCAGCACCTTCTGCACACACTCCTGATCTTCTGCTGAACACTGATCATGTTTGAGGAGCAGAATGATCACATGAGGTCCTGGATCAGACAGATTCACACACTCTCTCACTGTCTGTGTGATCTGATGATCTGAGATGTTTGTCTGGAGCAGCTGAGGACTGTTGATGACCATCACGTGTCTGTCCTTCAATCTTCCTCCGACTCTCTCTACAACATCTGGAGGAGCTTCACTGTCAAACGCTGCTCGTCCCAACAGGAAGTTTCCCACTAAACTGTTTTCTGACACGCTCTTCCCCAGAAGAACAATCCTCAGATCACTCACTGAAACACACACACACGAGTAACATGTTGAGAAACAAGCTGAAACATTCCAATACCACAGAAAACACAACAGCAGGAGCTGCTTTTAAGGTCTGAATTTTATATTTGTGTTTTAGATGGACCAATACTGCCCACATTAGTTCCATGTTGTTCATCATGGTCATCAATATTCATCTATAGACTTACTGTCGGGTGCTGTCTCTTTGCTCCATCTTCTCCTGCGAGCAGAACTGTGAACAACAGCTGCAGAAAAAACAGAAATTTGATTCTGGAATATAACAATTAATAGCAACTACCAAAAAACATTAATGAGAACAGTTTAAAAATTAACAGATTTATTGATTATCAAAAGAAGTTTGCCATGAACAAACTCTGCTTTTACAGGTGCTGGTCATATAATTAGAATATCATCAAAAAGTTGATTTATTTCACTAATTCCATTCAAAAAGTGAAACTTGTATATTACATTCATTCATTACACACAGACTGATATATTTCAAATGTTTATTTCTTTTAATTTTGATGATTATAACTGACAACTAAGGAAAATCCCAAATTCAGTATCTCAGAAAATTAGAATATTGTGAAAAGGTTCAATATTGAAGACACCTGGTGCCACACTCTAATCAGCTAATTAACTCAAAACACCTGCAAAGGCCTTTAAATGGTCTCTCAGTCTAGTTCTGTAGACTACACAATCATGGGGAAGACTGCTGACTTGACAGTTGTCCAAAAGACGACCACTGACACCTTGCACAAGGAGGGTAAGACACAAAATGTCATTGCAAAAGAGGCTGGCTGTTCACAGAGCTCTGTGTCCAAGCACATTAATAGAAAGGCGAAGGGAAGGAAAAGATGTTGTAGAAAAAAAGTGTACAAGCAATAGGGATAACCACACCCTGGAGAGGATTGTGAAACAAAACCCATTCAAAAATGTGGGGGAGATTCACAAAGAGTGGACTGCAGCTGGAGTCAGTGCTTCAAGAACCACTACGCACAGACGTATGCAAGACATGGGTTTCAGCTGCCGCATTCCTTGTGTCAAGTCACTCTTGAACAACAGACAGCGTCAGAAGTGTCTCGCCTGGGCTAAAGACAAAAAGGACTGGACTGCTGCTGAGTGGTCCAAAGTTATGTTCTCTGATGAAAGTAAATTTTGCATTTCCTTTGGAAATCAGGGTCCCAGAGTCTGGAGGAAGAAAGGAGAGGCACACAATCCACGTTGCTTGAGGTCCAGTGTAAAGTTTCCACGGTCAGTGATGGTTTGGGGTGCCATGTCATCTGCTGGTGTTGGTCCACTGTGTTTTCTGAGGTCCAAGGTCAATGCAGCTGTATACCAGGAAGTTTTAGAGCACTTCATGCTTCCTGCTGCTGACCAACTTTATGGAGATGCAGATTTAATTTTCCAATAGGACTTGGCACCTGCACACAGTGCCAAAGCTACCAGTACCTGGTTTAAGGACCATGGTATCCCTGTTCTTAATTGGCCAGCAAAGTCGCCTGACCTTAACCCCATAGAAAATCTATGGGGTATTGTGAAGAGGAAGATGCTGATATGACAGACCCAACAATGCAGAAGAGCTGAAGGCCACAATCAGAGCAACCTGGGCTCTCATAACACCTGAGCAGTGCCACAGACTGATCGACTCCATGCCACGCCGCATTGCTGCAGTAATTCAGGCAAAAGGAGCCCCAACTAAGTATTGAGTGCTGTACATGCTCGTACTTTTCATGTTCATGCTTTCAGTTGGCCACGATTTCTAAAAATCCTTTCTTGGTATTGGTCTTAAGTAATATTGAGATACTGAATTTGGGATTTTACTTAGTTGTCAGTTATAATCATCAAAATTAAAAGAAATAAAATTTGAAATATATCAGTCTGTGTGTAATGAATGAATTTAATATACAAGTTTCACTTTTTGAATAGAATTAGTGAAATAAATAAACTTTTTGATGATATTCTAATTATATGACTAGCACCTGTATTTTAAATCTTGACATTCAATGTGATTAATGCCATTAAGACAACCGCTGCAGCTGTTAAATGTATAAACTTTTTACTTTAAGTAAAGATTACATGAATCGTGTCAATAAATCATCTTATCTTAAGGACAAAGATAAATTTTCCCTTTAGCAGATGCTCAAACAGGTATCTGAAGTTTCACTGCATGCATACAACAATCTGAAGATCTTCTGTAAACTTGTATAATGAACTACTTTCACTGAGCTTCGTGACGCACTTCCGTTTTGAGAAAGTACAAATTTATTTCCGGCTTTATATATTTTCGATGTACAGTAGTCACTGAGACTAAACGCCACCTAAAATGAGTGTCTGCAAGAAGATTTAAAAATTCAGACATTTTCAGTGTCAGTAGAAGAGATATTCTGATTAATAATATCAGAACGAGCCTTTAGTTATTATTTTTTTAATTAAATGTTTAAAGCACTCGGTTTTTTTTTTTTAAATTGACAATCATTTAATTGTATGTAATTTACATGTTTATGCCAAACTTTAATTTTCATAGTAGTAGCGCTGGCAATGCATTATTGTTTAAGATTAATTCATTATTTAAAATCGTTACATTTATTTAAGGCACGTAAATTTAAATATGTAAACTCAACAGGTACGAAATATGATCAGCAAGAGAAAAACACTGTTAAAGAGAAGACTGTGGCAGATTATGGGAGAAATATATTTATTTATCATTCTGAATGCACATTATTTAAAAGGAAAATATTTATTATATTTATATGAACATTTCAACAGGTTCAAGATACTTCATGTTAACGCATAGAGAACATGACTTATTGTTTTAATCAACTCACAGCCATAAAACATATAATAATCTGCATTCTCATGTCTGAATGTAAGTGCGCTGCCAGACATACCGAGTTGTATTAAACTGAACGTGGAAGTAGTTGTGCAAGTAGTAGTCCATTTTTTAATCAAACTGTTGTTTTCTTTTAAAGCCTTTTGTTTAAAAAAAAAAAATAACTGTTTATTCAACTATCAATAAGTTTCATAGATCAAACTCTTACCTCTGCTTTCTCTGCTGGACATGTTGATATTTTTTCTTCAGTCTTCAGTCCATCATCTTCTGTGATTCCTTACATCTGTCTGTTCATCAGCCTGTCAGAGATTCACATTCATTTTACTTCATTAACAGTGAGATTTACTATGTGGAATATTTATAACAGTGAGATTTACTATCCTGAGCCCAGCAGTAATTCAGCAGTAATCTGGAGGGATTGCAGCTATTGGATTGGATAAAATCTTAAAAATTGGTTGTTCAAATCTGGTAATCTGATTCAAATCACCAGTTTGCGTTGTTCAGAACTTTTTAGTAAGATTGGGATACATTTGATTCCCAACAGTCCTGATCCCAGCAAAAGGAAGGATTTCAGGAACAAACATGTAATAAAACTTTAAATTTTGTCAAAAATACAAGATGGTAACACTTTATTTTACAGTGTCGTTGTTACATATGTTACAATAGTAATAACTTTAAATTATGCATGATTACCAAACCAAACCGTCTTACTCAGTACTTAAGTGTAAAATTAAAGTGTAACAAAGACACTTTACAATAGGGCTCTTCAAGTAGTTTCATTCAAGGGCCAATGGCTGCTCACTACCACTGTCAAATGATATTATATTATGATATGTTATATAGGTTTATAAAAAACACCTAAACACAGGTAAAAACTATACACACCTACACAAAGAAATGAATTATATATTCCCCTACCCACCTAATAAATATATTGCAATATAAATGGCTATAACATAATATTCAATATAAATATTTCACATTTCCACAAACCATGGTAATTTACTACAGTTCATTCAATGTTTGTAAGGGTGGTGATTTTGGGATTTAAAAGGCTTCTATCTTCATTCATGGCACGTCTCATCAGTCTTGTTGGGAATGTTGAAGCTGTTTAATCCGATTTAAAACTAGTTTAATCATCGAGTGATTTGTTGTTTGTAAACGAGAGGTATGTGTCGAATTGAAACGCTAATCTCACTTGATGTCGCAATGCTGTTTTATTATGGTATTCGGGAATACAGCTTCTTTAAGTTTTCGTTCGTTCAGGGGCGGAGCCAGAGGGGTGGCTTGGGGTGGCCCACGCCACCCCTGAGATTCGATTGGCCACCCCAGGTGCCACCCCAAAATCCTACTCTACGATTGGCCATTAACGTGGTCAAAGGCGGAACCTTTGTTGACGCACTTTGCTGCCTTTAAATCAGCGCGGGAGCTTGGACAGTCAGACACCAGAACTCAGAAATGTAAGTAGCAAGTGTTTGATATAAGCTAACCAACGATACATGGCTTATTGTTTTTTAGCATGTGAGTTTACAGCACTACTACTTGTGCTAGCACGCAAAGATATCTATTTATATGGAAGGCCGTTTCAGCATAAAAACGTTCCAGCGTTACTCGTCGTAATTATATTTTTACTAGTAACAATTAAATTAAAGAGCTCTCTAATTCAGTTTTTACTAGTAACAATTACAATTAGAGAGCTCTATAATTCAATTTTTACTAGTAACAATTATGATTGTAGAGCTCTCTAATTGAATTATAGAGCTCTGCAATTGTATTCTTACTAGTAACAACTGAATTGTAGAGCTCTATAATTCAGTTTTTACTAGTAACAATTCCAATTAGAGAGCTCTGCAATTCATTTATTACTAGTAAGAATTCAATTGCAGAGCTCTACAATTCCACTAGAGAGCTCTCTAATTCAATTGTTACTAGTAAAAACTGAATTATAGAGCTCTCTAATTGTAATTGTTACTAGTAAAAACTGAATTAGAGAGCTCTTTAATTCAATTCTTACTAGTAACAATTCTAATTACAGAGCTCTATAATTGTATTATGACTAGTAAAAACTCCTATTCATGAGATGCAAAACAGATTGCAGATTTCCCGCCTACAAAAGTGCGTTTCAAAATAAAAGCCATGTAGCGTGGTTCTAAAGTATCCTGAAATATTTTACAGACTTAGGTAACATATTAATCATGTTCACATTAAAGCAAAATTAAGATGATGCCTGAGATGAAAGCCTATTTAGTTGTTATATTCATTCACCTTTGTATATTGGTAAAGCTAAGAGCCAAGAACACTCCATGTCACTGGACATAATATACGGTGAAATGCCCTAAGCCACCCAAAGTGTTTTGACAAACTTGATATTAAGGAGTATAAATTCATTTTAAATATTTACAGTGTTTAGTATTGTTATGCAATAATAGAATGATTATCGCGGATATCTAATACAAAATAAACACCTCTATTGAATTGATTATCAATTTGTGTTAATAATAGGCGATTTGGCGCTGGGATATGTTGTTTTTGAAATTATGTTGTTGTTGAGTGCTCGTTGTTATCAGAGGCGCGTGCAACAGGGTTCACAGCGCTCGTGCACACGGATTAGCACTTCAATCTATCGCTTTTGCGGAGACTCTCTATTCGATACGTTGAAATCACAAAAAACAAAATACATATAAACGTGTCCCTGCTCTTGATATACAACCACTGATGAAAATCTTTGGTTTTAATGAGAAAAAAAAAAATTCACTTGGTTGGGTTAGAACCGGGAACCTCTTGCATCCTAATCGGAGAAACTGCCACTAATCCATCAGGACATTTAATTATCAAAGGCGGATCGTCGTATTTATTAACTAATGTACATACTCTCGAGACTAACGACATTGTATTATAGTAGATGTAGGAAAACTTTCATATTTGAACACATTTATAATTTAATATCATATCATTATTATTGTAATAATAATACAACATTACCCCCCCCCCCCACCCATACACATTCTTGTCCCACCCACTTTGTAAAACAAAGTTACGCCACTGACCCCAGTTGAATATGCATAAGGCACGATTAGCATAATGATATGTCGCCGAATACAGAGCTCTGTAATGCAATTGTTACTAGTAAGAATTGCTATTGTAGAGCTCTGTAATTCAATTTGTACTAGTAAGATTGCAATTACAGAGCTCTCTAATTCTTATTGTTACTAGTAAGAACTGAATTATGGAGCTCTGTAACTTAATTCTTACTAGTAACAATTCAATTAGAGAGCTCTGTAATTCAATTAGAGAGCTCTATAATCAAATTGTTACTAGTAACAATTGAATTAGAGAGCTCTATAATTTAATTATTACTAGTAAGAATTGCAATTAGAGAGCTCTACAATTGAATTCTTACTAGTAACAATTTGATTATAGAGCTCTCTAATTGAATTACAGAGCTCTCTAATTCAATTGTTACTAGTAACAATTATGATTAGAGAGCTCTGTAATTAAATTGTTACTAGTAACAATTACGATTAGAGAGCTCTCTAATTCAATTGTTACTAGTAACAATTGAATTAGAGAGCTCTGTAATTCAATTATAGAGCTCTGCAATTACACATATCTTTAATGTGTATTTTTACTAGTAATAAATCAATTAGAGAGCTCTGTAATTCAATTGTTACTAGTAAGAATTCAATTAGAGAGCTCTATAATTGTAATTGTTACTAGTAAGAATTCAATTAGAGAGCTCTATAATTGTAATTGTTACTAGTAAGAATTCAATTAGAGAGCTCTATAATCCCAATTGTTACTAGTAACAATTGAATTACAGAGCTCTATAATTAAAAATGAATGGAAGTCAATGGAGACATATGACTAGTAATAAATGAATTGTAGAGCTCTCTAATTGGAATTGTTACTAGTAACAATTGAATTAGAGAGCTCTATAATCATAATTGTTACTAGTAAAAATTGAATTATAGAGCTCTGTAATTGTAATTGTTACTAGTAAAAACTGAATTGTAGAGCTCTATAATTGTTATTGTTACTAGTAAAAACCGAATTAGAGAGCTCTACAATTATAATTGTTACTAGTAAAAATTGAATTATAGAGCTCTATAATTGTAATTGTTACTAGTAAAAATAGAATTATGACGAGTAACGCTGGAACGTTTTTATGCTGAAACGGCCTTCCATATATTTACCTATCACATCTGCCTTGATATCTAATCGCACACACAGCCCAGTATCACGTCTGTTGGATCACGTCATGTAGGTTAATTTATCTACTGTAAGTTACCCGCCTATTCTGCCTACTCAGTCGACATTTGCTAGGTCATTAACTGTTAACTGTAGGCTACTTTTGTAAAAAGCATTTAAAGATTTATCATTAGCAGATTAGCAGACGCCATTTTGTGCAAAAAAACGTAGCCTACATTATATTTTAACCAAATTAAACACGCCATAGCTCGGCCCTACCTTCAGTAAGTTAGGCTTAGGCTATATTCCCAGATAAATTCCACGCAGGGTTTCATTTTTGTTTGTTCTATAGGCTATACAGTCAATGTTTTCAAGCCCTGTGTTGCTAACATACCTATGCTGTGAAATTAAGGTCTAGCCTACTGGTGGGTTTAGTTGAATTTGAGTAATAGGATATGCAACCATTTACATCTGGAGATAGTTATTTGTGCTCGCCAAAATCATAGAAATTATCATTACAAGACACTTACAGTATCTCCTGTAATCCAAGACAGATTTGCTTCGAGTTGTTAGGCTTTAGAGCATTTATTTTAACAAATGACATGGAAAACATAATTCATTTCATCCACATATCCTATGCACAATGCACAACAACAATTTAGCTTAAACCGTGAGAATCAAGCAAACCTCACGGCCGTCAGGGCCTTAAAGTGACAGGCACTGAATTCGACTTGCACATCACCAATGCAGTAATGACATAAAAGAGTAGTCTATATCGTTTAAACTTTATAAATATTAATAGTTTAGCTCACAGGTCAGATGTGGCCTTTGATTAAGCTTTAATTTTGTGTAATAGTATTTAGCTGAGAACTTGGATTTTGGATGTTAACAGCTATAGAAATAGATGGCCAAAGATATTATGTTTGAGTTGTTATTGTGAAAAACAAAAAGTCTTGAAGGTGTATTTTTATGTTTGAGATGTTTGTTTATTTATATTTGATTTTATTCAAATAAAAAGAAATTTGATGTAAGAGTATGGTGTTCGATGCATGATTTTATGATGCCACCCTTGAATTAATCAGTGCTCCACTAAGGCCACCCCTGTTAAAAAAAAGTCTAGAATCGCCACTGGTTCCGTTATCCACTGGGCCGTGATGCGTTAAAAGTGACACGCCTGAAAACGGCGCTATTTGTTCTGTATTTATTGTTACTGACCGAGAAACATCCTCGGATGATTCAGTGACAGAGCGGAACGAATCCAAATCTATTCAGATCTTTAGGCAAGTGCGTTTGGCATATTCACGGAAAAGAATCGAGACAAAAGAATGATAAATTCACGAATGACAGATATCGCTGGTTCCGTTGACAGAAATACGGGACACACATAATAACTGCTGAAATATTCGCACATTTCTCAGGTCAGTCAGAGCAGTGTGCATGGTACGAACAGTGTGTGTGTATATATATAATAATATATATATATATATATATATATATATATATATATATATATATATATATATATATATATTAATAATAATAATAATTATTATTATTATTATTATTCTTGATTAGTTTAATCATTAAAAAAAACGCCATAAAATAATCCCCATTTAATCATTTTTTTATAATTAGTTTAATCATTAAAAAAATGCGATAAAATAATCCCCATTAAACAGCTGTAAATATCAAACAAAAATATATTTAATTCAAAGTGTTTTAGCCTAATCACTGTTTGTAAACTACATTGACACTAGAGATGAACCAGTCAATAGGTCTTTGTAAGCGAACACAAGGTTTCTCAGGTGAACACAATGCAAAACTTTGCTGAGAAAAAGGAAAGGCATTGATTTTTTTTTCCCCCAATCTAATATTCCTTCTGTCCCTTTATGGGCTCCGTAGTAGTAATCTAGATTTAGTAATCTGAAAAGTGTGTATCTGGATCAGGGTGATCCAAAAAAACGGCACAAAGAAAGATGAACAAAACATGGGATTTCTAAATCTAGATAATAATTATGATCCAGATTAGATTTTCTGAACTGGGACCTGCTGTTAAAAAAAAAAATCGCTTTCGGTTTAATCATTTTTTACACTCATGTGCTCAAGATATAAAATATCTGAATATAGCTGTGGGCTATAGGCTATGCTAGTCACAAACCGGTTGAGAAATGTGTAAGCAACATGTAGGCTACAATTTTTAATAAAAGAGTATGCAATAATTATAAGCTTTATCTTTACACTTCATAACAACCGATTACAGTAGAATCTTAGACGTACAATCTTAAACTGTTTTTGGTTCTCTGACACAAATGAAAGTGAAACCAATTATTTCTTGCATCTTATAGGCTACAGTTACTTCAATTACACTCCTTATTAAACCTAAATGATAATTTTGTTGTTATATATCATATTTATATATTATTCTACTCCATACAGTGAGTATCTTTTAAAGTAGTCTAAATGTGATACCTGCATGTCGATGTTCGTTATTTCCTTCATGAAAGCAGGAAGAAGTGGGCGGGATTTGTGACGTAACACTTTTCTCTACACAGAAAGGTACACATATATGGTACAAATAAATCATACATTTCCCTGCATATTAGTGAATAACTTTACATATATAATTTTCAGTGTTTTTTCTTATTTTACTTTCTTAAATTGATTCTCTAAATTTTAATTGTTTTTTTTAACTATTAGTGATTCATGGGGCTTTTTGATCTATTCGCTTCTGTATTCTAATATTTCTGTTAAAGGATCTTTACAAATTAATTTCATTTAAAAATGTTGTGTGTGTGTGGGGGGGTGTAATTTACATTAGTAAACACTATTAAATATCCTAATTTATCTGTATGTGTAACGTTTATTAATTTGTAGCAACAGATTTGCAACAACACTGAACTTTATTAAACTTTGTAGTGGTTCGTCGAGCCACTTTCCTTGAAATCACGTGACTTAATATAAACGGTTGCGAAGCTTCGTGAAGCAGTCAGCACTAGTTATGCCGAATATTATATCAACCGCGGTTTTAAAAGTGTCATATTAAATATCATATAAGTTTCGCTTCTGTTGCTTTTTCCACTGAAAGATACTTTTTGATTCGTGTGTTTTGGGAACGTCAGTGTTGTGGCGCTCGTGTTTCTGTACGGACGCAAAAACTGCAGCACAACCGGAAGTTCATTCCACGCTCTGCAGACTTGGGTAAAGTTGGTTTCATATTCGCACATTCGGACATCCGTATTCAATAGTCTTGATAATCACACTACATTGGACATTCAATGGACATTCACAAGTTTTTTTTTTTTTTTTTTAATGCTTTATTAACGCAAAATATGGACAGAGTTGTAACAGGATCAAAACATAATATGCATCAGAATACAATCTGTATTACATAAGGGTAAACCGAACAAAACAGAAATAAAGAAAAAAACAAGAGGAAATAAAAGAAAAGAGGGTACATTCCATACTTTGTTGCAGGAAATACATGCATTCTATCTATGTAAGAAAATACATAGATTTCTATTATCCAAATATGTTTAATGAAGAGCATATTGTAGTAGTTTTAATTGCTTTACTATTTTTAGAATCTGACATTGCATCTAAGCACAATTTAATCTCCTTCTTAAACACTATGAAATTGGGCTTGCCGTTTGTAAACTTGCATTTATGGATATGAAATTTACAAAAAAATAAAATAAAATTAATTATAAATCCAATATCCTTTGAGCATTGGGTTTTAACATAATAACCTAAAATCACATGCCTATAGGATAAAACAAAGGTTTTTAAGATATTGCCAGCAATAAAGTTCTCAACATCTTTCCAGAAACACTGTGTATCTTCACAGGACCAAAACAAATGGGAAATGGTTTCAGTGGAATTTTCACAAAAGGAGCATTTTACTTCGATATCACTTTTAAATCTTTGTATAAATTGTTTAGTAGGATAGACTCTATTAATTATTTTGTATGAAATTTCCTTAACCTTATTTGTAAGGAGCAACTTCTGGGGCAGTGACCAGACTTGAGTCCAATTTACATTATGAAAGAGATTGTTCCAATAAGAAATAACAGGAGGAGTAGAAATATTCTCTTTTAAAAATAAAGATCTAATTTTATGATTGTTGGACTTTAACCCAGAAAAGCAAATTATGCCAACTGGAGTATTTTCAGGTCTTGGAGGGCATACAGATAGTGCAGATAAAAAGGTATTATTTTTAAAAAGCATTTCTACTCCAGCAGGAATAGCCTTGGTAACCACATTGAATTCTTTTAGTGTGATAGGTATTTTGTATTTTGAGATAAAGTCTGCGAACTCAAGTAAGGTTCCATCATTATTGAATAATTGGCTAACTAATATCAGGCCACTCCTAAACCAATTGTGAAAAAATAAAGATTTATTCCTACACAAGATATTTCCATTATTCCAAATAAAAAACCTTTGGGGAGAGAAGTTGTGTTTGTAAATTAGACTCCAAGCAGCAAGTGCTTGTTGGTAAAAATGAGATAGATTAATTGGAAGTTTTTCAATTTTATAGTTACACATTAAAAGGAATTCAATGCCACCCAAGTGAGAGAAGATATATTGGGGTATTACATTCCATACAGACGATGGGTTTTGGAGATATTGTCTGAGCCAGTTTATTTTAAAAGTGTTATTTAGAGAGCTAAAGTCAATCAAATTTAGGCCACCTTTATCGTATGCATTTAATATGACTGATTTCTTAATGTAATGAATTTTATTTTTCCATAAAAATTTAGTCAACATAATGTCAATTGATTTACATGTTTGTTTGTCGACATATAATGACTGGGCAGTATACGATAAACGAGAAATGCCTTCTGCTTTAGTGAGCAGAACTCTGCCTTTGAGCGATAGATCTCTCTGTAACCAGTTATTTAATACCTTACGTGTCTTCTCAATAATTGGAGTAAAATTAGAGTGGCATCTAGTCTTATTATTTGTAATAATTTTAATCCCCAAATAGGTGACACTTTCTCTTATAGGAATGTTGCAGATTGAGGACACCAAGCATTTACCCACTGGAAGCAACTCACATTTATTGATATTGAGCTGAAGGCCTGAGGCTTTGGAAAAAGGCTTGAGAGTTTCTAATGCTATAGCTACTTGAGAGACATCCTTCAGAAACAAGGCAGTATCATCAGCTAACTGACTTATTATCACTTCAGTGTCAGCAATGGTGATTCCTTTTAAAGGGCTTTTCTTAATATGTAAATTTAGAAGCTGTGTAGCTATCAAAAATAAATACGGAGAGATTGGACATCCCTGTCTGACCCCGCGATTCAGAGAAAATCTAGGAGAAGTGCCACTGCCGAGTTTTATAGAGCTATTGCCATTGGTATAAAGCATTTTGACAGATCTGCAAAAAAATTCACCAAATCCCATCTTGCGGAGGGTTTCAAATAAAAACTCATGTTCTAAGGAGTCAAAAGCTTTGTAATAGTCCAAGAAAAGGATAAACGAATCATTAGAAATAAAATCTGAATAATCTAATATATCTAAGACCAGACGTATATTATTAAAGATATGCCTTTTTTGTAAAAAGCCAGACTGGCATTCATCAATCAGATTATTTAAAACACATTTCAGTCTTTTTGACATAATCAAAGCTATTATTTTATAATCATTATTTAGCAAAGTAATTGGCCGCCAGCTATCAATTAAAAGAGGGTCTTTATTCGGTTTAACAAGTAGGGTAATAAGTCCTTGACACAAGGTTGGAGGAAGCAAAGCTTTATCAAGACTCTCAACAAAAACTTCAAACAAAAAAGGAGCTAAGGTCTTACTAAATGCTTTATAGAACTCGGCTGTTAGACCATCTGTTCCTGGAGATCTATTATTCTTCAGATCATTTATGGCATCAATAATTTCTTGTAATCTAAGAGGGGAATTGCATATAGTAAAATCCTCAACACTAAGTTGCTTTATGTTAGGCAGGGATTCAAAAAATTGTGAGGCAGATTGTTGACAAAAATTAGAAGTATATAGATTACTATAAAAATCGGAACAAAAATTAGCAATGATTTTGGGGTCTTTAACAATATCACCATTAATATTCAACTGTTCAATACAATTATTTTTGGCTTGTTGTCTCTCAAGTCTGAAGAAGTAAGCAGAGTTCTTTTCGCCCTCCTCAAGCCATTTCCTTCGAGACCTTATAAAAGCTCCTTCAGCCTTTCTATTGTAAATTTCCTCTAATTTAAGTTTCTGCTCAGTAAGTTCTGCTTTATCAATGTCAGACATTTCTTCTACTTTTTTAGATAATAAGATGGAAATGTTGACTAAAATTTTATCCTCATCAATCTTCCTTTTCTTTGCCAAATCACTACAATATTTCCTAAAAAACTTTCCAATTTCAAATTTAAAAAGCTCCCAATTACTACAGTAATTTTTATCACTTTTTGCTTTATCCCAATAAGACAAGATTAGTTTCTCTACACCAGTGACTACTTCCTAATGATGAAGTATTTAATTATTCAGTTTCCAATATGCAGAATTTCTATTTATATTTTCTGGAGATTTAAAGGGAGTACTAATAGAGATTGCCTTATGGTCTGAGAATGGAGATGGTATTATATCAGTAACAGTATTTTCTAATTCTTTAGAGATGAGCCAATAGTCAATCCTAGACTGACTTGACAGTGAATTATTACTCCATGTAAAAGAAAGTTGTGATAGGTGTGATTTTCTCCATGCATCAATTAGGGAAAATTTCTCCATGAATTTAACTACATAATTAGGAATTGGACTGCTAGGCTGTGAAGGCCACCTATCTAATGTATTGTCAAGGACAACATTAAAGTCACCTCCAAAGATCAGAGAGGAATTTGGATACATGGCCAACATACGAGTCACCCGCTCATCCAATCTATCAAAAAAGGCCTTATTGTCTTTCTGCAAGTTAAAGCCGTAAACATTTATAATAATACACATTACATTAGAAATTTCAACAGTAAGTAAAATGTAGTGTCCAGATGCATCGCAATCAGAACTTAAAATTTTCCCTTTAAAGCGATTTTTCAAAATACAAACCCCAGCAGAGTGAGTAGTTCCGTGTGAGAACCATAAATCTAATCCCCACTGCGATCTCCAAAAATTAACATCTTGAATATTAGAATGGCATTCTTGTAGAAAACAGAAATCTGTATTAAAGTGCTTAAGATACAAAAAGATAGCTTTTCGTTTAATAATATTGCATAACCCTCTACAATTAAAGGAAACAATAGATAAAGACATAAAGACCGTAAAGAACACGAACAAACCTAACCAAAAGATTTCTATATAAAGTTATAACAGATCTTTAACGGTTGCAACAACTATACTCACTAAAGACGAGAACAGCAATCCCTTTTTAGAGCAAACAAAAATATTTTAGTGTTATGCCTTTCAAGACAAAAGAAACATTTGAGCTTCTCTTATAATAATTGTATAGGTAGGCTACTTAAATAAAAGAAACAAATACCTCTGCATCGGTGAGCTAAATTGTCACCAGACCCACATGCATAAATCGACGTAACATTCACTCATTTTATGTGGATCTCAACACCGTCTACAAAAGCACGTCCACGAACAAAAAAAGCTCTCTTATTTTCTTTGCGTGCCTTTTCGACGGCGGGCCACAACTTTAGTCTTCTTTCTCTGTCGGCGGGGGACAGATCCTCAGTGATCCTCAGGTGGTTGTTCTTCAGAAAGTCCGCATCTTTGGCAGCGCGCCAGACAGCATCCCTGAAGAATCGTGAAGTGAACTGGAAGATTATTCCTCTAGGAGCATTGTTTCCCGGGTTATTACGACCGAGTCGATGCGCCACATCCACAACATCAGGTAGTTTGTCTTTATACTGCGGTAAAAGACACTGACATATCTTAATGACCTCATGACGAACATCTTCACCACCTTTCTCTTGAAGCCCATGAATTCTCAGATTCCACCTGCGCGAATAGCCTTCCAGCAGGATTAGACGTCTCTCTTGCTCCTTAACACACTTGTCAGCCTGTATCAGCTGAGTTTTATTTTCCGCAACCTTCTCTTTCAAGGCGTTGATGTCGGTGCAAATGAACTCAATTGTTTCCTTTAGCCCGGTAATTTGTTTCGTGTTTGCATTGACTTCCTCTTTCGTTTCGTTAATTACGCGTGAGTTTTTCTCCACCAACTTTTCTAACGCATCTGACCTATTCTGTACCAGTCGAGAAAGTTCCGAGATCTGAGAGAGAATGACCGTTGTGTCTCGGTCTACAATTCTGCGTTGCTTGGGCGCTGGAGACTTGCATGGGGTTTCAGGGAGACATGGAAATTCTTCCTCCGCCAGCATAAATTCGTCCGGTTCAGCATCTTGTTTAAGATAGTCGTGTAAATTTTCTGTAATCACAACACTGGGAGTGACTTTCATCAAAGTTTCTGTCACCTGCGTACTGCAGCTAGCTTTGTTAGCAGTGTTAGCATTTACGCGCTGATCAGACTTTCCAGCCTTCTTTCCAGCACTTTTCCTTTTTTCAGACCCACCCATCATAGTATCCGATGACTCACTATAATGTCAGAGTAAGCTATATTTCAAAGTCTTATTTGCAACAAAAATATGGGTCAATTTAAATTTTGGGGAATGCAGAGCTCGTTAAAACGCGTGCGATCAAGGAGCCATCTTGGAACCTCCCTACATTCACAAGTAAATATGCCATTAAAACAATACTTGCCTATTTTGATCGACTGTGAAAAATGTTGTAAGTTGACAATTGTTGGTTGTCAATATCATGTAGCTGCTTAAAATGCGCAAACATTAATTTATTGCACATTTATTGGAAAGTCTGAATTTATCAGAAGTCCGAATGTGCGAATATAAAACCAACTTTACCCAAGTGCTCTGCAGTCAGTCTCGAGCAAGCGGCAACCTCCCCCTGTTTCTCGTGAAGCCAATACGGAAGTGAATTAAACTGCAATTCATCGACTGACCGCTAGGGACAGGCTGCAGAAGTGAGCAGAATCTCATTGACCATCATGTTAAATTAGCCAAGTTTACAGCAGAAAAAAACATGTTTACAGTCTGGTTCATATTGTGGTTTTGGTCTATACTGCGAATTTGCCCTTCATGACAACTCTGAGGGGGGTGAATTTTTTTATAGCTCATCCGTTTAAATTATATTAAGCCTTAAAGTTCTGCATAATTAAGGGCGTGGTCACTTGAGTGACAGGTATGCCGCTGCTGTCTGTGAACCGTCATGTTACCTCAGCAGCTCATTTCAGCCGCTGAATTTGGCATCTCACTCGTATTTGTGCTTTTTTCTGTATTATTTTATACAATATGTGGCTTGCTGCATACTCGAGACAGATGTCAGTCTGTGTACATGTGCTCGCATGCGGATCGTCGTGGCATTGGCTAAAAGTTTTGTTCCTGAGATTTACTACAATGACAATACCAGGAGGATATACAACTCCGACAGCACTGCTTGGATATAACTAAAACTGCTGCACTATTTTGAAAAATTATACTTTGGATACGTGCTCATTAGTTTGAGAGAACATTTGAGAGATATACATCTGGTACATATATATATATATATATATTACCCAAGTGCCACGGATTGGATTCATCTCGCGATCTCTATTTCATTATAAAGGTATGAAATCCCATTTGATTTGTGTTATTTGCACACCCCACACAAATTAATTAGCCTACTGGTGTTGGAGCATCTATAACGTTATCGTAAAAAAATCACCGTAGATTGACAGTAAACCTTTAGTACTTTCTAATGATATTGTTATCTTTATTAATATTTTAGATAGTATCTAAGATAGATAGCTAGGGCGGGCGTGGTTTCAGCAACAAGTCGCATGGGCTCCAACTTCGTCCTGCCTCTTTGCCCATTTTCAGTTATCCGTGAGTGACGTGCGGTCACGTGCAGCTAAGATGGCCGCGGCCTCATTTGCGCGTCAAAACTGCTATTCAGAACTCTATGGGTGACGTCACGGACACTACGTCCATATTTTTTTACAGTCTATGGTCTCGAGACGCAACAATAAACTTGAATTATTGGATAAATTAACTAGTAAATCGTTTTTAATACGAAAATGTCTGACAACGAAGACAAGTGAGTACCAATCTCCTCTGCTACAGTTGTTTCTGAATGTTTACTGTCGTTTAAAGTTTGTAAAAGCAACACAATGAGATCACTATATTTGTCTAGTATATCTATTTTAAAAGTCTAACTATAAACTATATTATGACGCGAGTAATTCATTATGTCTACATCAAGGTTTAGTAGAGGTTTAGGATTTATTTCTTGAGATCATCGTGTGTTTGTTTATTAATTTCAGTGTTTGTTTGTTTGTTTGTTCAGTTTTGATGACGGAGATTTTGATTATGTTGAAGACGAAGAGCCTCTGGATGATCTGGAGAATGTGGAGGATGTGAGAACAAACTGTTTATAGTGTTTGTTGACAAATATGACAGGTAAAGGATTAGTCCACTTTTAAATAAACTTTTCCTGATAATTTACTTACCCCCATGTCATCCAAGATGTCCATGTCTTTCTTTCTTCAGTCGAAAAGAAATTAAAGTTTTTGATGAAAACATTCCAGGATTATTCTCTTTATAGTAGACTTCAATGGGCACCAAACGATTGAAGGTCAAAATTAGTTTCACTGCAGCTTCAAAGTGTTCAGCACGATCCCAGATGAGAAATAAGTGTCTTATCTAGTGAAACCATCGCTCATTTTCTGAAAAACATTGAAAATTATATAAGTTTTAACCAGAAATGCTTATCTTAAACTAGTTTTCTTCTTCACCTCTAATTGAATTCCAGCAGTGTAGACGCTGCTAAGCGTAATACTGCCCTCCACAGGTCAAAGTTTGAACTAATTGTTATATGCAATATGCTAGTTCAATAGTATATAACAATTAGTAAGTAATTATAAGAAAGACATGGACATCTTGGATGACATGGGGGTGAGAAAATTATCAGGAAAAGTTTATTTAAAAGTGAACTAATCCTTTAATGAATCTTATATAATATAATAATTTATTTATTCATGCAAAATCTAAAGAAATGAGAAAGTCGTTGTATTTTGCATTAAATAAATATGAAGCTTGTTTTATAATTGTCAGGATTTTATTTCTTGTATTGTTATTTTATTTACAAGACTTTCGCTTCTGATTCTGTAATGCAGAAAATTACATATTTCAAAATATATCGGTGTAGATTTTTGATTCTCATTAGTATAATGTAAATCAAGATTTGTTAATGAAAATATTAGTTTCTGTTGATTTCAGCTCATAATCTCAATCCCAGTAAGGGTCATTTTAGGACTACTGAGATTTTTTTACTCACTTTTTGTGACTCATTTTCATGTTAAATTCAACAAGTTTGTGTTTATTGAACAGACTTTTTTATTCTCATTATTGAATTACTGACATTATTTGAATTTAGGGAGTTTTTGTAATGAGAATAATATTGTTTCTCTAGTTTTTTCGGCTCATAGTCTCAGTTTCAGTCCCTCCTGACAGTCTTTGTGTGTGTGTGTGTGTGTGTGTGTGTGTGTGTGTGTGTGTGTGTGTGTGTGTGTGTGTGTTAAATAATTTCTTATTTCTTGGGCTTCACTTTTTGACTTTCTCTGTGTCTTGGGGTTTTTCCATTGTGCACATCATGTGCTTACCTAGACAAAACAACAAGTAGTAGTCCTTGGACACACTGACACTCTCACATGTAACCAGAAGTTGAAGACACACACACATACACACACACATTTACGCACATACATTTCTTATTTGTTATTATATTTCGTGAAATGCCGTACATGGTAAGGTTTGATTCTTAAGTCGTATGATTGGATGCTCAAGCCACCCTGGAGATTGTTGTTTGACCTATGTCTATAAATATGACCCTTCTTCCTGAATAAATCTGAGAATGCTTTGTACCACACTTGATCTGTGTCTGCTTGGTCATTCTCCCGAGATCTCGCGTTGCTGCTGCCACACATCACAAGGGTTGATGCGCCTGTTTCTTAACTGATGACTGAAACTACAAATATTCTACCTATTATTGTGATTTTGATCTAATAGC
The DNA here is from genome assembly GCF_018812025.1 of Megalobrama amblycephala. Taxonomy (NCBI): domain Eukaryota; kingdom Metazoa; phylum Chordata; class Actinopteri; order Cypriniformes; family Xenocyprididae; genus Megalobrama; species Megalobrama amblycephala. Next base: position 32,009,895 of record NC_063058.1, read on the forward strand.
TTGGGGGCTCGTCCAGGATATTTCCAAGAAACACGGGACTGGGGACTGAGAGGTCATCCTTCATCACAGGTAAGTTGTTTTTAATAATTTCCTGTGGTGGTAGGATTGATTGAACTCATCCCATAACATGTAGTGTTATCCTTGGATGCAGCTCTAAGAGTTAGTCCAGGAAGATTTGTCTGTAAGGGTACTGTTAAAACGCACAGCTACCTGGCAAATATTTTGGTTATCCCTCCGGTGCGAGGAAGATCCGTGCAGATCCACTCTGACAGAAAACAAAGTGTTGATGGGAATATTCCGGTTGAGGAATTAATAAAATTGGAATAATTATAATTGAGGTTGACGAATTAATACAATTGGCTGAATAATTATAATTAAAGAATTATAAAGAGACCCCTTTGGTGTGGTGTGGCAAATTAAAAATCAAATTAGGTGAAGGATGGGTCAAAAGATATCAAGACCAATACAAGATGAGACACCCCGAAATTGGATGTTTAGAAATAATTGTGGATTTTGGACTGAACCCTATTTATCAAATTTAGAGGGGTGGACTCAAGGAAAAATACGATTGGATCCTTTCCCCAAAGAAGGCTTTTTTTAAGCCAGGGGATATGGAAAGTGCAAATTCGGGGGTGGGCGGCTGTAGCTGCTAGTAAATGGGCAGACTGCAAGAAGGCAAAAGGTGAGAAAAAAATCAAAGCCTGCTTTTATGTTTGTGAGACAGGGAAATCAAATTTCCATACATCCTGCTAAGGCAAGTGACATTGAGAGCATATGTGACAATCTGCCCTCTCATCCGGTGAAATTTGTGCAGATTCTGAATAGTCATACCCGTTATGCACAACTGACGGGTCCAGATTTTAGAGTAATACTCCTCAGAACTTTAGGAGATGATGTGACAGAGACAGAGATAATTGATGTGTGTCCTTCTCAGAAAATAGAAAATGATAAAATGACTGGAAAAGGGACACGAAGGCGAGGGAAATGTCATTATTGTGGCAAACCTGGGCATTGGGCAAAAGAGTGCAGGAAACCAAACTATGATGAGCAAAGATGCAAACAGGGAGAGACAGGAAAAAAAAGAGAATTACAACTCCAACCAAGAGTAACAAATACCAAACAGAATGAACTCCCCAATAGGGATGCCTAAGGAGTGAAGGAACCCCAAGTACTTCTATGCTCACTGTAAAATATAAAAATAACAAAATTGATTTGCCAAATTTGGAATTGAATGTAGATGGTAAAAAATATTGCCTGTGTTACGGCATGTCTCATTTGTTCTGCTCTGGTTTAAGGCTCTTTCACACTGAATGTGAAATTCGTCGCAAATGTTCGCCACAGTGACGCTCTTGAATCGAAACAGTAGATCCCTATGGAGCCTCTTTTCACACCGGGTGCAAGCAAGTCTTTAGGGTGCCATTTGGGAGAGGGCCATTATCTTTGTTGGCTATCTGAGAACAGATTACTGTCCGTTTTCTTCTATGTGCGTGAGTGTTACGATTATGAGAGAGTGTTTTAAATCTGTCAGTCATCATAATCTCAGGGGTGTGATTCTTCCGGAAAAATCCGGAAATCCGGCTTTTCCGACCTGAAAATGATGCTCTCGTAAATCATGCAAAAAAAAAAAAAAAAAAAAAAAAAAAAAAAAATTGGGGGCTGGGGGGTCAGGGTTGCGGCGGTTGCGATGGGTCGAGTATTGGTAAACATAATGACCGCTCACTGCTGTCAACGTTTTTTGTGCCTCTGATTCATGTCGTCATGTCACTCCGCAAGTTGTCCAATCATTTGTCACGATTGAAGTTCAAAGTGTACGCGCACCGTTATGAATGCGCACACACCCAACCGCGCCCAACCATCTACTCACGTGAACAGCTTCAGTGAACATGGATGATTCAGATAAGCAAATCCATATTGTCTTTCATTTTTATATGCAGGTCTAGTAAAATTTAACCAATCTATTGATCATTTTTGTCATGATTCCATAACATTAATGTTAAACGATTCTGGGCTAATTTAGCAAAGTAACGGCAAGGCTGCCAACTCTCACGCATTCAGCGTGAGACTCACGCAATTGACCCAATTCTCACGCTCTCACGCCACACCCCCATATTCTCACGCAGACTCGTGCAGCAGTGAGGAAAAAGAAAATCGCGCCGCATGATCTCGCAAAGCAACGCGCAGAGAGACCAGACAGACAGTGTACAGACTACTGAGTTTTTGTGACAATTGTGAGGGAAATACACAATTTATTCCCAAACCGTGTAGTCAGCCGTTCTCCCTCCCATCTGCACCGTGTGAATTGTGAACGCAGGCAGGTCAGTGAGTTACAGGGCGCTCCGTGTCTCCGTCCAGTTTAGGCTAGTAACTAATAGGCCTATGCTGTTATGTAGTTTATAGGGGTGTGACGAGCGAGACTAAATTGTGACGAGATTTCTCGTCGAGGCGAAAAGTAGTCTGTGATGTTGCCATGACAGAGTGTTAGGATGATTAGGAAAGAATATGCCACCTCTACGTTTACATTACGCCTCCACTGTCCTTTTGCTTTGTATTTAAATAAAAAAAAAAAAAAACATTTAATTCAGTTGGATAACGGTTGCCGCCGCTCCATATTTACAGAGTACGCGCGATCACGAAAGTGAAAGTAAACGCGAGCGCGCATTCAAACGAGATTTCAATACCCCGCATTTTGAAAGCTGCTCCCTGATGAATACAGATATCTCTCAATATGAAAGCTATTTTAGGTTGGGCAGTGTAGTTGTAACCATGTCTTAGCTCTGTATCAAAGAAAAATTGGTCCTATTTGCACTTTGAATATTGAGAGAGTGCGATTATGGTTGCATTTATTGTAAAGTGTTACCATCAAAATTAATAACAGTTTTCTCTTAATCTTATTAAGCACAAACAATAAGGTTTCATTTGTTAACATTATTTAGTGCACTGTGAACTATCATGAACTAACAATGGATGACTATTTTTATTAACTAACATTAACATGTTAGATTAATAAATACTGTAGCAAAGATATTGCTCATTGTTAGTTGATGTTGGTAAATACATTAATGTTAATAAATGAGACCTTATTGTAAAGTGTTACCATTTTTATTTATACTGTTTTTATTTCTATGATCAGTTTGTGGAAAGGTGTTCAGTTAGGAGGTCAAAAGTTGTAGAAGTTCATAAATCATGTACAGCAAGGTCTGAAGAGACTGAAATCATACAGAAGAAAAGTCAGTCAGTTGAGTTAGTGGCAAAACCTTTTACAGTGCTTGAGTATTGTTGTCTTTTACTGCATATGATAATTCATACTCAGAAAGTAGAACTGAAATGACATTCATTACAAGATGATTAGTTAAAACATTTCAAATACACCTGCAGACTATTTTTTCTAGTCGTGTATTTCACCATCTTGTCTCGTCACACCCCTAATAGTTTATATAGAATTAAGTTAGCATTAGCAGAGTTGTCTGTTTTGCAGCACTGAGCAGTTATTTTACATAACTTTATCATAAAAAAAGTACAAAAGCAAGCCACGCCCCTCCATAAGCCCCTCCCCATAGCAAAGCCCCGCCCCCATGGTAAGTGCACCATATAGTTTCCTGCTTTTTTGTCCTTTGCCAATCACACCTATGAATCATATCTCCTGCTCCTCTGTACATAAAAATTGAGAGAAGAATTTTTCTACAAATAAAATATGAAGGCAAATAGACATGATAATGATAAAATGTTTTCTGTGTTTTTTTTATGCAGCTCATGATATTTTTATAACAATAAAGCATGTTTGTGACAAGCAGATTTAGTGTTCAATCTATTATAAAACACAAAAAAATGCATGTCATTCATCGAAAACCCACTTTAGATTATATCAGAAGTTATTACAAGCACTTGATGGTTTAAAGTGTGCTTCGAGCAAAAACATTAATCATAAATTTTGAAATGTAGCTTGATGCTAATAGACTCTATGCATGATCACTCCCGCATTTTGTCTCAATTCGTTTTGGCTTGATGTTTATTTAGCTTGAATAGGCCAACTGTTAACTTTGGAGTTGTGGTAAAATAAAATGGGGCAGTTTTGTCATAATTTAGCCTATGTTTACAAACACTATAAAAAGGTTATAGGCTAGGCTATGTGTTAACATTTTACTTTATTTAGGCCCTATTTCAGAATAATAAAATGCTACACGACTTTTTTTCTGTTTAGGAATATCGTCGGTATATTTTTAACCATGCAACAAACATTTTAAAATATATTGAAAAAATACTTTAATTTATAAAGGTTTTTCATTTTGTTTAATAGGTACATTAGGACAGAATCTTGTTATAAAGCTACTTGTAGGCCTTTTGGCTAAGATGGCAAATACTCTGTTTGTTTTGTAATTAATAAAATTCTGTACATAATAATAATAATAATAATAATAAGTAGGTTATATGCAAATTAAATAAATAACGTTAATAAGTAACCGTTATTTTTTCTAATCAAACCGGTTTCGGAATGTTTATAATACAGAAGGAACGCTGGAACAGAAACGTTAAAAAAACGATTCTGCTCGGAGTGAAACGATTGAATATTTTTTTTTTCGTTTTTAATGCCGCGTTCCAGGCAACCCGTAACCCGTGTTTTTCCAACCTTCTACCCGTGAAAGTGGACTGGAACAGCAGTCAAAGCCGTGACTTCCCACCCGTGAACTCGTACTAGATCGATGTACTCCCAGTTACGGGTTCTGACGTCACATAGCCCGTGAAACAACAATGGCAGCACCTACGGATGCGGTGTTTATGCAAGTGCACGGTAAAATAAAAGGTATAACAGCTTCTCTTGCCTTATGTGCCGTTTTACTCCTCTGTTTCCCTCAAATAAGCAAGGAGTAAGCACCTTTGGCGATATATTATTGTTAATGAGCATAAGCCCCATATGGTCTGCCATGTTGGTTTGTTTACACTTTTACGCAGTTTGGCGTGATTTTCCTGGAACGCTACAAAGTTGTCGTGAGTCGTGATTTGAAGTCGTGACTTACAGGCTCAAAAACCTGCCTGGAACGCAGCATAAGCCCTGCTCAGAAGCGAGCTTTATCAAAAGGGGTCTGAACGATCACGTGACACTCTGAGCAGCAGTTTGTTTTAAGAACAGAAGGGGTCTCTGTGATGCAAGCAAAAATACCCCAGCGAGTATATCTTGTTTATCTTTTTTTTCATGTCATAATGATAATTACATAGTTTTAATCAGGACTGGAAGTTTAATTATCTATATAAAATGATCACAAACAGGCTTTCTTGTGTGTATGTTACCAGGAGCATAATCCTCTAATCAGGTTTAATTTCCTATTACACTGCCTGTAATAAACTAGTCTATGCAAACTTGGCACCATGACCAATCAAGACTGGCTGTAACTTTGATCTAATTATTCTGTGGTATTTTCTACATGAGTGAGTATCTTAGTTTAATGTCTAAAGTGTGTAAACAACACCTTTTGTTCATCATCTTATTTATAATCTTTTCTGATGGGCACAACGAGCATAATATGAAAGATATAAATGTTGTGTTTTCTGGTAAATCACGTGCTTGTGTGAATTCTCCTTTGGGAATGGACTCTTGGGCCAGAAAACAAGTGCATAGCAACACACAGAACAGCCTGCATCGAAACAGCAGACAGCCTTATCTGTTTAAATTCAGAAGCACCACATAAATACAAAAACAGTACATGAATCATCACAACTAAATCTGTATTTTCAATTTGACAGTTTTAAGAATATTATGTTTTTTGTCATCTTGATTTTGACAAATTGATGCAAAAGTCAATAAAGTTATAAACACCAGAAGCTGTGGTTTACAGTGATTTTAGAAGACTAATGACTTTTTAACAGAAATTTCCTTTCAACAAGTTCTGTTACATTTCATTTCAAACAGACCTACAGCAAAGAGTCAGTAGTTTAGATTTTTGCCTTCATGAAAGTGTTTCCAGTTTTGTCTGCCATATATTCACCATATAGTTGAAATCACTTCATGTTGATGATCTAATTTAGACTATAGGTGTGTCCCAATTCGCGTACTTATGCACTATTCTATGACGTTTTTAAGTACAAATAGTGCGAGTAGTGCGTTTACACCGAAAATTCTAAAAATAAAAAGTGCACTTTAAATACCCGGATGATGCACTAAATTAACAGAAAAAATGAAGTGTGGAATGTTGGACACTTCATGCACTCAACTGTCACAGCTTTAATTATGTTGCAGAGTCGATGTTAAATGACAAAATAACTTCAGAAAATTTACACAATAATTGGTTTACATTGATTACATAATTGTTGGGTGGACCATCAAAATAATTAGTGTTTTACTGAATAGTTTTGACTGGGTGGTCTGGTTCAGTCCCAGACAGCAAAAGACCGGTCACACATCTGGTACGTGTGGATCTGGGCCGACACTTGTTGCCGTCTGGGGTGCATGTTTTGTGTGAAATAGTGTGAAATAGTTCCTGGCTTCAAATTTCTAACTCTTTTTATTATTTAATTCAAGCAAAATTGCATCACAACTCGATAGGTTTCAATTAACCATTATTGATGTTGCTAATGATAATAATAATAATGCTGGTAATAATAAACATGTTAAGAGAAACTGAGTGAAATACAGCAAAATAAATCGACGAGAAAGGGCTTGGTTACTTAGTCGCAGAAAAATCTCCACAGGAGGTGTTGAAGTCACGCAGACTTTGACGGACAGATCATTAACAGCTTGTCTATGTGGTAGTGGCAGTACATTGGGCAGGACATCGAAACATTTGCCCTACCATTCATCAACCTTAAAAATGTCTTATCACCTGACACATGTAAGTAGTAGCTTTAACATTAACCTAAAAAATGTGAGCTATTCAAGTGTTTGTGTGGAGTTTGCAAGCTGTAGCTATATTAGGCTAGCTCACTTACTGCAAGACAGCTAACAACATGGAGGCGCCGGTGCGATCACTTGCACTTAAAATAAAAAATCTTTTGTCACACAGATAAGAATAATACATTGTTCAAAATTGTTAAGGGTCTACTTTTATTTGTGTGCACTCACAATAACAACAAAATGTTGTGCTTTTGTAAAATAATGAAAACGGTGCGCTTTCTGTCGTCTCTCTCTGTGAACTTGAGCGGTTCAAAAGACAAAGCGAGACTCAGTATAAACTTGCCTCACAGACATGAAAAATATATCTATAGAAAGCGAAATGTCTATTTTTAAACGAACCAATTCAAATGGAAAACAGATGATGTAATCTGTATGAAACATGCATATACGAGTCCATTACTGCGGAGATGACGAGTCAGCATCGTCGATTTCATCACTACGACTAAAAATGCAGAAAAAAAACTAGTTTATCAATTAATTATAAAAATGTTCAGACAGTCTCCTTTCTGTTTTTCTCCAATGCATTCATAATCATTACTTCTGCCGGTGCGCTGTGTCAAGCTTTTTGTGTGCGTTCGAGCGCTGATTCGGCTATGTATGCAATTTGAAGTCGCATTATTATGATTTATGGTTTATTAATATAAATGTGTAATTAGTCAACTAATCTCTAAATATGAATGACAGGGCAGCCCTAAAATTTGTCACTGTTAATTTAAAAATAAAGATAAATAAACAGATTTATTCACAGCAGTCTTATTTATTTTCAAAGACCTCAAAAAACACACATGAACAGAATAGCAAAAAGAAATATGATTAAAAGTAACAATGATCAAAATGAAACACAGGGCTTAAATACAAATTCAAACCAATCAATATAATGAACAACTGCTGCACTACTAATCAAACAATGAATAATCAAGGAAAAAACACAGATAAACCCTGACAGAAAGACTCATTTTACATGTTCTAAAGAAATGTGCATTGTTATGATGTTGTATGGACTAAATCCACTGAGAACATTTCTGTGCTGTTGTTGTTGCTGTAGGTTGTTAAGGATGGTTACAAAAAGAAAGTAAAAAGATCCCATCCCCAATCTTCTGTGATTTCTAGTCTCTAGAGAGTTTTCTTTGTTATTTTGTTGTGTTGTGTACCACATTTATAGTAGGACATTCTCTCACAGTGTCATTCAGAGCAGTTTTTACTGCTGATATGCTTTCCCCTTCAATGAACATTGATATTTACTTCATTTTAATTATTGAAATCATAGAGGTTCACTGTAACCCAAACTGAAAGAAAATATCCAGCACATCTTCTTCAATCACAAATGCCTTTTCCCGCCTCACTGCTGAGCTCCTCCTCCTTCACTTTTCCCACTTGAATCCTTGACTTGCAGTCAGATAATAATTCAGAATATGAAACTGAAATGAGTGTACTGATCTTTTTTCAAGTTTTTAGCACAAGACTTTATTTCACTTGAATTTTGAAGTACTTTGCAGGTAAGATTGACTCCTATACTGCTTACAAAAATTAGAAATAATGTTGAGCAATTAAACTGCTATTTGATATTGATTGATATAGTTTAAAACATAATTGTTAAAACTGTTAATGGTTCATAATTTGTTTAATTTGCAATACATCCTTATTTACCAAATTACATTAATAAATATAATCTTGGCTGCGAGCACTTGGCTGGAATAACTGGGACTTGACACGGCACCTGAATACTGTTGCCCTCATGTTGATATGATTGCTTCTATTGTTCTCATTTGTAAGTCACTTTGGAGAAAATCGTCTGCTAAATGATTAAATGTACATGTTAAAATTTAAAATTAAAATATAGGCAGTAGACTCCTAGTAACATACTTTTCAGACTTTCTCAATATGCGTTCTTGTGGCATTGTTAAACGTCATCAGTTGCTGTCCAAGTACTGATCCAATTCAAAGTTCACATCTAGCCAAGTACAGTCAAAATCCCCGGATGTGTTCTTGATCCGTCCCTTTTATTGAGGATGCATCGAGAGGTGACTTGTGCAGACTTGAGACAGCCAGGTATCCCAGAATGCATTTCGCACTAACCAGCAAGCGTCAATAGTAAAGGAGAAAACCCGCATAATTTAAACATGTTATAGTTATTATGTCATGATATGTTGTTTTCAGGTGAATGTACTGGTTTAAAGCTCAAATTTGTGGTTTATTGATAAAGATAGCGCCTATTTGAAAAGTTGATTGGATGTTTTTGGAGTTGTGACATCCAAGTGATCACTGGTTGCTCAGCGCTCATGTACCCTACCGAGAACAACCTTAATGTGGCTAGTCCTTATGACATTTGCCACTGGCTCTGTCTTGTGTATATCTAATGAGTGATCTTTGGTCTCATGAATCTATAATTTGTTCCCTAGCGAATCGTTTTGGCTGAGGGAAAAGTGACGTTAACTTAACATTCGTTTAGGCTATTTAACTTTACCGTTGTAGCCACTGACTTTGTATGTTTGACTGAATTGTTTGCTTCAGTTTTTATTGTAAAGCTTCCTCCCAGCTAACAGATTTTTGTTATAAGAACATTCTCCAAATATTCAGTGTTGTTCAAGGAATGTAAAAATGACCAGTATTATTGAGGTTTGAGAAACATGTTTTAAAAAGTATGATGTTCCTCAAATGTTCTTTCAACTTTGATTAACAATTCAGCATTCTGGGAACATTGATTTGTAACATTCCAAGAACATAAAAATGTCCAGTTTTCTTAAAGTTAATATGTTCTTTCTTTATTCGTTTATGTCCCCAAAGCGCAATTGTTTTTGCAACAAGACCAGCATACATACAATAGAGTTTACAAAACATTAGAAACTCATAAAAACAACACAAGACAGCAGCCAACGCAAACATCTATTTGCTTCTCACAGCTCTCCCCATACCTGAATTTAACAAAGAAATAGCAGTGAGAATAAATGAATGCTTACCTGTTACTCCTAACAGTAGGAAATCTAAACCAAAATCCTGAAGGTAGAAAATGAAACTCAGAATGTAGGGGATGGGAGATATTCGTTAAAATGGATTATACAAATCATAGGGTAACTCCTAAGATCTTATTACTGGTAATGACTATTTTCACCACCACAGACATTGCCTTAACACTAAGACTGCCATACCAGCATAAAAAGAGAAATTTATAACAAACTCAATATAAGACTTATAAATCAAGGTCATCGGAGGCCTATTAATATTATATTTACATAATATCTGTAAACAAAACAGGCAATGCTGGCCCTTTTTACAAATAATCTTCACATTGAAATTAACATTCAACTTATTGTCAATCACACACCCCAAATACTTATAAGATTCCACCAACATCCTGCTCTTTAATAACTGTACTTTTAAATAATTTTGATTATTCCTAAAATCGATAAGCATATCCTTCGTTTTTGACACATTTACTTTGACACATTTACAGAAATACACTGTCACACCACTGCACAAAATCCTACCACTGAGCCATGGACATTTTCTCCATTACGGGATCATTATTTCGAGGTTAGTATGATGTTCCTGAAACATTATTTCAATCATTCAAACACTTGCTGTGAATAAGCACTGAAAGAAAGAGAAATAAGAACATAAACTACAACTTTCTTCAGCCTCAGCCTGTACACACCGGGATGAATATCACACGCTCTTATCACCAGCGTTTCTCAAGACGTTTTTCGTGTTCATAACCAAGCGATTTTCACTGGCGATGTGCAGAGTGAACATGCAAATTCACAGTATATGGCGCTTGTGCTGAACGACAGAGCAAATAAACCTATTTATGAATAAACCTATTAAATGTAAATATATAAAATGCAGTTATAAAATGGCATATATATATATATATATATATATATATATATATATATATATATATATGTGTGTGTGTGTGTGTGTCACAATCCCAGTTCTGTTTTGTATGGACTCAATAACAACAATAACTTTTGCACTTCACCTCGGACTACATTTCCCATCATCCACTGCACTGATTACACACACACCTGCAGCCAATCACACACCCTACATACACCATGCACTTCTACTCTGTCACTACTGAGTATTGTTTAGTGTTTATGATGTGTAAGTGTAGCAACTTTACGGAGCCAGTTATCGGTCCTAGAGTTTGTAGTCAAAGTCTAGATATACCGGTACTAAAAAGTAGTGATGTCCAAATGAAGCAATGAACCAAAATTGAACCACTTCATCAATTGTTTTGAAAATGGGTTCATTCATTCAAAGCTTCGTTTCAGTGACATCTAGTGGCGAAATTGTAGATAGCAAAATAATGTCTGTATGAGTGTAGGGTTTGTGTGAATGATGTAAATAAACTTTGATTGAAACTCCTACTACAACAAACCCACATCTTGTGCATCATTTTGGGTGTCTATATAGTCATATTACGCGCCAAAAAAAGCTGCTGAAGCATGTGCGCAGCAAAGTCTCACGTCACGAAGCCTCTCGCGATGCGAAGCAGTATCGACTGGTCTGAACCAGTCACGTGATTCACCCAGAGAACGTCATCGGTCACATGGGTTTTTCCGCACCAAAGCAAGCTTCGAAGCAGTAGTTCAAGAAAAATCCTGCTTCGAGTTCGAAGCTTGTGTCGGAGCATCGGTGTCAGACGGCCATCACTACTAAAAAGGTATTGCGATACCCTGCTTTTAAAAATTGTCCGGTTCTTCATTTTATTAGTATCGGTACTTTGAGTGTACCAGCTGCATTTCCTAATGCAGGACAGCAGGGGGCAGTGTGCGTGCAGCGCGCTGCTTCACATTAGGTGTGTTCGACATCGGCTGCGGCTGGATGTAACCGATCGGCGAGATTAGCCGCGTGCAGGCGGGGAGGAGCTGAAAACGGAGACGTGAAGTCAGACACGCTGTGGTTCCCGTAGTTTGCTGCATTTACGTCAGTCATGGCTGATCGTGTGGCGTTTGCTGTAAACTTATGCTTAATACTGTAAAAGTTTGTATGAAAGTCCAAAATAAACCTATACACAAAACCTTTATAACAAATGAATCAAATAATAATAATGTAAAAAAAAAAAAAAAAAAAAAGATGAAAACGACATGAAATATGAATTGTAGGCTACTGTTTTGAAAGTGCGTGTATGAGCATGAGTGGAACTGAAGAGGCTTACACTTACAGCATCTGTTTTTACAAGAATAAAGTTCAATATAAGCATATATTATTTAAATACCAATGTTGTGGGGTCTACGTTTCTTATCAGTTTTATTTTGATAAACATGACACAATAACATCGTGACTTCATGAAAAGAGCTTTAACTGTTATAAAAGTACAGATTTGTAAGCATTCGTGGAACTGAAGGCGTGAAATAAACACGAAACACACGTGATCGTTGTCATGCGGTGAATCCGGCCAATCGTGAAACAGCTGTGTCGTCATCACAGCTCGTGCAGCTCCTCTTGAGAAACTGCGCTGGCTGCCTCAGGCGGCTGATCTCGAATCGCTCTCGTGGTACTTTGAAGCCATACGTCACAGTCACATGGTGTCGGCGCTGTCTCAAGTCGGACAAAATTTCTTACCGGCATGCACTGCTTCAAGTCAGCCGCCGATCGGTCTGTGCGGCGCTGCATGAGCTCGAACACACCTATTGAGTGCGTGTTTATTCCTCTCAACTGCGTAACAGCTTTTATGGTGACGAAATGAGAGGTATGGCTGCAAATACAGGTGCTCTTGCAGACCGTCCACAAATTGTTGAGAAAGCAGATGCACAAAGTGAAATATGGCATAATTTTGCTTACATTGCCGACAGTAAGTTCAAGCCCACGGACACCACAAAGCCCGTCTGCAAAATGTTAAATAACGCAAGCGAAGGGAGCATCGAACATCTTGCCGACAAACATCCCGATTTGTATGAAGAATTTAAAGAGCGACAGGTACTTCGGTAAAGTTGGTTTTATATTCGCACATTCAGACTTCTGATAAATTCAGACTTTACAATAAATGTGCAATAAATTAATGTTTGCGAGTTTTAAGCAGCGACATGATATTGACAACCAACGATTGTAAACTTACATTTTTCACAGTCGATCAAAATAGGCAAGTATTGTTTTAATGGCATATTTACTTGTGAATGTCCATTGAATGTCCAATGTAGTGTGACAAGACTATTGAATATGGATGTCCGAATGTGCGAATATAAAACCAACTTTACCCAAGTGCGACAAGTTAGTGAATGTGTTACCAGCGTTATGTTTATGCTCTCAAAAATTAAATGAGTGTTATTTATATTACTCGTGCAAGCAGACATCCGTAAAGAGGTGTATTATTGAGTCTAATAAGTAATATCTGGTTGCATAAATAAAATTAATTTTAAAATACATAAATATGTGAAGGGAATATACAGTTATTTTAAACCAATTTATGCTTTAAGAACATTGCTCTAATTATTTACAGTAATCAAATTTACACAATAATCTTACTGTCAAAACAACTACATGTATAAAAAAAAACAGGAAAAAAGCATAATAGCAAATAATTTACAATTTTATTGAGCATGAAAATAATAAACATTAAAACTTATATTAAATCTAACTCTAACTTCACGGCAATAAAACTCAAATCCAGAATTATCAGCTGCACACTGGTGAAGAAAGAAGTTCTGTCATGTGTTATTTATTTACTTTTCCTGCTGTTTTAGGTTTTTGTCATAGTATTGTTTAAGTATCAGTATTGTGATTGGGTATTGTATCGAAGTCAAAATTTTGGTGACAACACTAGTTTGGACTCTGTTTGATTATTCATTAGCCTAGCCCTCCTGGATATTGTTTGCCACTGTTTGACCACACTTGTCCCTGATATACTCTGTCTCGCCTGCTTTATTCCTGTTTGCTGTTGCCAACCCATGCCTGTTATTGACTATGTCTTTGTCTAATAAAAGTTTGCACATGGATCCACAAGTATTGCTTTTTCAGCCCGTAACAATATGGCATATGAGAGATGGTAGTCAGAAACGGTAGTGCAAATAAACATATTTATGAAATAGACATTCTCAACTATATTTCTTGAATGTAAAAGAAAAAATACAGAAATAATACACATCTATTGGTGTGGCCAAGAAGTGTCAGAGCGCCCATAGAGTGCATCTCAATCAGCTCCCTAGTTCAGTAGTCGGGGCACTGATCAGGAAGTAGGCCATATTCATGTACACGGTATACTGATACATGACCTAGGAAGCTAGGGAGCTGAATGAGACACATGCTATGGATGTTAGCACACAGTTTGTAGGGGTCTTCCTTGTCTACTTACTTTCTCTTCATCCTCTTGGTATCAGTGAGTGCTAGGTAAGACCGTTTTGTGCTTGAGCGCCACCAAGTCATGTTTTACTGTAACTTCAGCAGCTCCATGCACGTGAACAAATGCGCCAATCTCATTGGTCTGCCGGTTTTTAACGTGGCACGTCAAACCAAAAAACGAACCTGAGGTGTTAAAAAATTACGCTTTTACACCAGATGTTTTTCTTGTCGGTGTGCACGCTCACATTGGTGACCTTTGCTTAGTCACGAGGCATTAAATGTCATGTCTAAACGTAGATAATTGCGCGCGATTTTCGTCCCGCTGTGTACAGGCCTTTAGATAAACTGAAGATAAAAGGCTCTCAATCTGATAAAGCAACTTCACAAACAACATTACCAGATTCACTTATTTCTAATCTCTGACTTTATTTCTGTCACACATCTACAGAAGTTCTTATGGAGAATTAACAGAGGTTTAGATGTTATCGTTTAGTTAGAGGTCACCATCATGGAGTTTACTTTTAGTTGGGTTTAAATTGCTTCTCTTTCACCAATTGCAGGTGTTTTCAGATAACATTTGTGCAATTCTTTTAGAATTTAATTGTTTCTTTTTTAGAAGAATGTAATAAAGTCAACATATTCGATAATGATTTTTGAGATTCTACAAGACAGTAAAGAAAATACATTTTTAGTAATGTATTGTTTTATTTCTAATGTTATTTAATTTTATTTATTTATTTTTTTTTCATTTTATTTGTATTATTATTGCCAAATGTCATATAACATTCATTTCAAATTAGTATCATTGAATTATGGAATGTAATGTCTATTTAAATGTCTAAGTACTATAAATAACAGAAATGTTTTTAAAAATTAGGTTATGTCTGTATACTTTTGTAGCAGAGTATCATACACTTTGTGTTAGAATGATGATTTATTACACTAATTTATGACTTAATTTATGGACCCTAATTTATGTCCGGCTGTCACTCAAATCGACTGGTCAGTGGATGTCAAATAAGTTTTATGAGTGCTGTCAGCCCCGATTGGCACGTCAGTGGTTGTCAATGGCTGTTTTTATGGCTGAATTTATGGGTGTTGTCCCTCTGATTGGAGTGTCAATAAGATACAGTGTTAGTTGGATTTATAGTTAGATATATGGGTATATTTATGGGGGTTATATCTCACCACAGATTGGTATTTTTTTACATTTGTGAGTCCTGGGTATCTGACTCCTTCTAATCTGTTGGGAACTGATAGTGGCCATGTTTTTCATTTGATTGTGGGGATGAAAGTCACCCAAGCAAGTTTTACACCTCAGTGTCAAAATCAGTGCTGTTTGGTCAATGTTAATTGAGTCAAAATATTTGAGTCAAGACATTAAGGAAGCATTACCCCCACACCACACAGGCTTTATCCATTAAAAATATAATATCTGGGCATATTCTTTTTATAACAACTGTGTGTATGTGTGTGTGTGTATGTGCGTTGACATATTTTGTCAGGGCTAACTTTCCAGCTATGATATGGGATCACATGAAGCATCAACATGAAAAGTCATGCTGTTTTACACTTAAAACTATTATGATGAAGCACAACTAAGTAACACCCTGAATGCTGCACATTTATTAAAGTTTGAGATTGTTAAACAGCATACCACATTCTGGTAAATCCCGAAGATGAAATTCAAGAATGATGTGTGCACAAATCACCATCACCCAAATCACTAAGAAAAGGGTACAACATAAAAGAAAATCACCATTTATAATAAATACAGAGTACAGAAAAGGCCATTGATGAGCACTAGATTTAGTCATCTTGTTCAGATAGCAGATGATATTCAGTTCCCATTCAGTCGGTCATGTTCGTCAGACAGACAGACGAATAGGAATCTCGCTAGAGAGGCCAATCTGCTTCAAATGTAACTAAACAAGCCAATGCACATTGGCATGCAATCATATGCATCAGCTGCTCGCCTCGCAGCGCGGGTATATAATGAGCAGCAGGTGTGTTGCATCTTCAGCTTTTTGCTTCGGAGCCGAACGGTGTTTGTTCCTGTTCTCTGCAAGCGAGTGTCTGCTAAAAGACAAGTCAAGCTTTTTGGTTGAACTTCTCTTTTTTCCGAGTGCGGGCGAACAGCACAGCAGTGGGGTCGAACCGTCGAAGTCCTCTCTTTATTTTCTGTTTTTTGTTTTGTTTTGTTTTGTTTTGTCAGCATCAGAAGGCTGTTCTCACGGCCGGTACAGAGTGCTGAAAAGCCGTTTCTACGGCTGGTAAGACTGAGTGCCTTCAAAGAGAGAGAGAGTTGATCACATGATGGTGCACCAGAAGAGGTCTACTTTGGTGAAATAGCTTGGGTGACTTAAGGTTGAGGGTTTCCTTCAGGAAATCAGATGCCAGATGTTGGCAGACATCAGGAAGCAGCTGGCCTTTCCAAGAGAGATTGTGACAACTACACACTGGCCAGATATCATCTTGTGGTCCACGTTGAAGAAAAGGGTCCTCCTCATTGAACTTGCCATCCCCTGGGAAGAGGGCATGACAGCAGCCCATGAAACGTCTCAAGTACTACGAGCTGGCAGCGGAGTGCCAAGAGGCAGGATGGAGAGCCAGGGTCTACCCAGTGGAGGTTGGGTGCAGGGGCTTTGTTGGCAGAAAAGCATGTACTGGAATAGCGGTGAAACATCAGTGATCGGCGGCCTCCAGCTGATGACCCTGCAGCTGACCGTATGGTGCTGGCGGAGGTGCGACAGGCTGGAAAGCAAAAGCAGGAATAACATCTCACCTGTATAATGATTTATATAAAGATTATGTTTGAAAATTATATATAGCCTTTGCAAAAGTGTGGAACTTTGCATCACAGTGGTGTGACTCAAATATTTTGACTCAATTAACGTATACCCCAGTGACCAAACAGCATTTTGACACTGAGGTGTAAAACTTGCTTGGGTGACTTTCATCCCCACAATCAAATGAAAAACATGGCCACTATCAGTTCCCAACAGATTAGAAGAAGTCAGATACCCAGAATTCATAAATCTAGACTAAAAACGCATCTCTTTAACCTGGCATACACATAACACATTATCAATTTATATTTTCAAATCCGTTAAAGGATTATTAGGCTGCATAATTTAGGTCAGCCGGAACCGGGAACACTTCCTATAACACCAGATGTACTCGTTACATCAGAAGAAGAATGGCATCTACGCTAATATTAGTATTTCTGTTTATCCCGAGGTTTACCGTAGTCAACCGGATCCGGGCCGTATCCAGCTGAGACCAAGGACCGGTGCCATGACACGACCACAACGCAGCCCTGAAGTATCAACAGAGATCGAGTCAACTGGATCATCCATTGTGAAGGCCTCATCGACAGGAAAGCCAGTGCCACAGTTCCTCAACAGACCGTCCGTAGCGGCGTGATGAATACGATCCTCAACTGGATGGAACTGAAATAAATACTTTGATTGTTGCGATCCTATCAGACTTATGATAGCAACCTGAATTGTAACAAAGCACTGTTTGCCAGAGGAGAACTGGCCCCCGACTAAGCCTGGTTTCTCCCAAGGTTTTTTTGTTCTCCATTTTAACAACTATTTGGCACCTGTTTGCCACCTGATGTCACCTGATGGAGTTTGGGTTCCTTTCCGCTGTCGCCTTTGGCTTGCTTAGTTGGGGACACTTGACATTTGACTTGACATTTGATATTCAACAGTATTCTTGACATTTATTCAACAGTGCTTCTGATCTGCCTGCATTGACACTATTCTTTAAGAGCTGCTGTGCAGCCAAAATTATGTACCAGTTATCAATGTAAAGCTGCTTTGACACAATCTGTATTGTAAAAAGCGCTATATAAATAAAGGTGACTTGACTTGACTTGACACAAACGTCATAAAAATGGGGTGAGATATAACCCCCATATAAAGCCCATGCGGGCTGAGCACCATGAGTGCGTGACACTTAAATAAAAAAATTCATTCATTCATTCATAACCCCCATAAATATACCCATATATCTAACTATAAATCCAACTAACACTGTATCTTATTGACACTCCAATCAGAGGGACAACACCCATAAATTCAGCCATAAAAACAGCCATTGACAACCACTGACCTGCCAATCGGGGCTGACAGCACTCATAAACTTACTTGACATCCACTGACCAGTCGATTTGAGTGACAGCCGGACATAAATTAGGGTCCATAAATGAAGTCATAAATTAGTGTAATAAATCATCATTCTAACACAAAGTGTTTATTCTACTTATTGTATACAGTACAATATTCAGAGAGTTCTAAACAAATGCGATTTCATTTATTAAAAGTGAAGCAGATAAAGATGAATGAACATCTCACTCTCATGTAAAGGTAACACAGGCTTTTTGTGTTGAAGGTGCTCTTGGTGCCTGTGGAGTAAGTGGAAGTGTTGCTGGAGCTGTTGAGGTCAGAGTGGCTGTTGGTGAATCATTTTTTTTCTGGAATGGCTGTTGGAAGTATGGCTGTTGGTGATGGACCTAATAGTGGTGGACCTGTTGGTGGTGGACCTGTTGGTGCTGGACCTGTTGACCATGGTGGACCTGTTGGTGGTGGACCTGTTGACCATGGTGGACCTGTTGACCATGGAGATAATGGTTGTGGTGGACGGTCGTGCTGGACCTGTGGTTGGTGCAGGACCTGTTGCCGACGGTGTCACTGAAAATGTTAGAACCGCTGGTGTAACTATTGTTGCTTTAGCTAGGGTTGCCACCTTCAATACAGAAAAATAAGGGACGCCTGCCGCAGCGGGGGCCACACCCCTCGGGGGCCACGATGACCACAGTCCTGATGGCGTGCCAGTGGTGGTATATCATAACTTAAAACATGTTTTCATAAAAATATTAAGATTGATACCAATGGACGTTATAATAAGATATCTGCTATAGAAATCAGTGTGAACAGATGCACTCAGTCACAGACTATCACAACTTAAGTGATCATATTGAATACACAGCTATGACAATAGCTGTGACTGAGACCACAAAAAATAAGCTTTTGGAGGAACTTGTGAGATGTGAACCATATTTTATTAACTTATTAAATTAACAGATCCATAACTTAGTAATTATAAATTAAACAAATGCTTTGATACTCAAAAAGGTATATTGGGAAAAAATATAGTGCAGGAGACTTGCAAAGGATCTTCCATGAAGTGGAAGCGTTCCGCCCTTCTCTGACTCTGATTGGCCGTTATTCACGGCCTGTGAACCTGAAACAAACTAATTAAACCAATGATGGCAGCGAGTATTGCCCAATCAGGGGCAGAATAGGACGTGTCTTCACACAATGCGGGTGGGGTGATTTGCATGGGATGCTGCATAATGTGGACCTATGTAAAATACGGGACAAATCCCGTCCCGTATCAAATCAATACAATCATTTTGCCTGTAAATACAGGACGATTCCGTATTTCACGAGATGGGCGGCAACCCTAGCTTTAGCTGTTGTTAGTGAGCACACACCAACAATTTAGGAGAGCTCATTTCAACTGAGGAAATACATTGCATCAGGTCATTTAATGTTAGTACACAAAAAAAGTTTATTTCTTAATATACAGTTAAACTATATACTCTATTGAAATTCTTTGTGTAGCTGAATTATAAACATTAAATTGACTCTCTTAAGGGTAACTGTAGCACACATGTCAAGTATGTCGCGGATACTGTATTTAAATAACAGAGCATAAATATAATCCTGATAGAATCTTGAGTCTAGCTGATCCTTGACTTAGCCATAACACTAATGTCTCTCTATATGTGCAAAAATATACAAAATAGCATATTTTCAACATTAGTAAATGACTTTTAGGATCATTCGGTGTCTTCAATATCACAGGAGATGATTTTATTTCAGATCAGGGGCCGGTTGCATAAACTACTTAGACTAGTTATGACACTAATGTTTTTTTCTTGAAGAGTGGTCCTAATTTTTTAAAGTCCATTACATAAAAAGGTAGATTGGTGTAATTTAAATTGGAAAAATAACATTGATTACCCAAGTTGGTCAAACTAGTTATTATTAATATTAAGAAACAGTCTTAAGAAACAGTCTTAATATAGTGACTAAGTTTATGCAACTGGCCCCAGATGAAGTCTGATGTATTTAGATTATTTCTTATTTCTCACTACATCTGCCAATTAATTTTCCTGTATGGCTGTTACAAGAGCTAACTTTACCAGCACTGTTGGCTTATGTTGAATTTCAGATAAAAATGGAAAAGGAATCTGCAGATACTTATTACAACATTTGATTTGAAACACAAGTTAACTTCAGTACAATTTATATTATAGTCAGTTATATTGGGGGGTGGAGCTTTCTCTGTTTAAAGGTGATATTTATTGGTTAGTGGTTCCATTTTTATTTTTTTTATTTTTTTTTACCTCAAATCATATTTATATGTTGCTATACTTTGTTTTCAAGATGGCCTTTTCTTCTTTTATTAATCCACAAAAAAGTTATTATTTTTGTTGTTTTTGATCCATATAAACTTTTGTAACAAATAAGGTCAGTATAGTATTTGTATTGTAACAAATAAGGTCAGACACCAAAATTATTGGTGTTGATTCCCATTTCGATACCAAAGCTAAAACTATACCAACCTGATTATGCTCAGCAACACAACTCTATTGACATTTTGTTCATTAAATACCAACTCTGTGTTTCAAAATGCAAAAAAAAAAAAAAGTTCTGTCGAAACACAATGTTTTTTGTCCAACAGGAACATATGACAAATAATGCAATTTTTTCTCATTTGTATAAGTATTTTTACAGTCACTGTGCTATGATTGTTTATGTTTCAGCTCTATCTGCATACAAAAAATGTGAAATCTGTTTGTGTTTTTTGGGGTTTTGTAAACCATTCTACATACTGTAGAATATGTGTATTTATGGCAATGTACTGCAAAGATCAGGGAACGTGAGTGTGTGCGTTTCTTTGTGTGTGTGTGTGCGTGTGTGTGTGTGTGTGTGTGTGTGTGAGCGTGTGTTTAACTTTAATGGATTATTTTGTTTCTGTTAGCTGTAGTTCCTATTAAGTTCTGGCACGTTCTCATTGGTTGTCATAGGCTCTGTTGTTTGTTAGTTTTCTTTTGACTTCATGGAATGTAGTTATAAGTAGTTTGATGTTTTAAAGTTTTTATTTGAAACTTTGTCATGTACGTGTGTGTCCAGTAGGGGTCACTCTTGAGTAACTGGTTAAAGAATATAGGTGGGAACCTTCCTTTCCTTAGGAAACAGGTGTTGCTGGAGGGAAGGTGCACACAGTTTTTTGACCGCTATACGCTTATGTTAAGTTATGCTATACCACTCAAGTAGGAAATTTGTACTGGAACTGTGGATTTATTGAGTTTGTTTGGATTTTTGCTTACATGAAATGTAGACCGTTATGGTAAAATAAATATATGATTGTGAGCATATTAACTTGTGTGTGGAAGTTATATTATTTTAATGTCATAATCATTAAGGCACATTTTGAAGAGTAAATAGTGTGATTGTTTACTGCACTTTGCTGTTCTATTTATCCGGCTAAAGAATCAGAAGTACTGGACATGCACAGGAAATTTTGTAACTTCCTTCCACTTGACAAAGTACGGTGGATACAATGTCAATGAGATTGATTTAGAAATGTAATATTCAGAAATTTAAGACAAGATTTGCCTTCTCTACACATACAATCACTTTCAAATGATTCTAAGTAAAATCATGTCACCTTCTCCTTTTTTTCAGCTATCAATAATAATAATAATAATAATAATAATAATAATGACAATTATTTATTTATTTATTAATTTATAATATTAACACTTTTAGCTTTATCAGCAGAGGTAAGCATAACATCTTTTCATGATCCTTCTCTGTAGATTTTGATGGAGTTCCAATAAAACAAATTATTTACGTTTTACATTTGTACGTATGCTAATGCATGTTCATGTATATGTTTTGACTGCTTTGTGACACATAATTTAGCATAAAACTATCAGTTTTCAGTATCAGATACACTAATTAATTTATGCTCTGAAGCTTTCTGAAGCAGTGTATTGAAATCGGTCATCACTATGTAAGGCTTGATTTTCCTGCTAGACAAAAACTGAGATCAAGCATCCTGCAATAAAGTAATAAAACTTATCTGGAAAAAAGATCTCAAAGAAGTAGCAAAGGACAACGCCTCCCCCACCACACACACACACGCACACACGCACACACACACACGCACACACACACGCACACACACACACACACGCACACACACACACGCACACACACACACACACACACACCTTCCCTTCCCCCTGACTCAAGTCACTGAAACTTATTCAAAATGTATAATGTAACTTGTGTATTTATTGTTTTTCCCTTTATATGTTTGGTATCATTTTAAATCTCTCAGTGCGACTGGTAAAATGGTCTCAATCTGGACGAGCTCACAGAGACTGTAACTTCATATATCAGTTTCTGTGAGGATTTGTGCATTCCTACCAGGACTCATCTAACTTCCAACAACGACAAACCCTGGTTCACTGCAAAACTCAGCCAGCTCCGTCAGGCCAAAGAAGATGCTCGCAAAGCTTCAGAGTCAGTTCTCTTCTAATGACACAGCTTTAGTGTGGAAAGGTCTGAAAGTTATCACCAACTACAAGACACCATCCCCCAGCTCTGTGGTGAATGGCAGATGATCTGAACGAGTTTTATTGCAGGTTTGAAAAATCACCATTAACACCTCCAACAACCCCCCTCTTCCCCACACCTGCAATTCAGTTCAGTGAAGATGACGTGCGGCAGGTCTTCAGAAAGAACAAGAGAAGAAAGGCACCAGGCCCAGACAGCGTTTCACCAGCCTGTCTGAAAACCTGCGCTGACCAGCTGGCCCCCATCTTCACACAGATCTTCAACAGATCACTGGAGCTGTGCGAAGTCCCCTCATGCTTCAAACGCTCCACCATCATCCCCGTCCCAAAGAAACCCATAATTACTGGACTAAATGACTACAGACCTGTGGATCTAACGTCTGTGGCCATGAAGTCATTTGAAAGACTGGTTCTGGCTTATCTGAAGGACATCACTGGACCCTTACTGGACCCCCTGCAGTTTGCTTACCGAGCAAACAGGTCTGTGGATGATGCAGTCAATATGGGACTGCATTTTGTTCTCCAGCATCTGGACAGACCAGGGACTTATGTGAGGATCCTGTTTGTAGACTTCAGCTCTGCTTTTAATACCATCATCACATCACTCCTCCAGCCCAAATTAACTCAGCTCTCTGTGCCCACCTCTGTCTGTCAGTGGATCACCAGCTTCCTGACAGACAGGCAGCAGCTAGTGAGGCTGGGAAAACTCTCATCCAGCACCTGCACCATCAGCACCGGCGCCCCTCAGGGCTGTGTCCTCTCCCCACTGCTCTTCTCCATCTACACCAACGACTGCACCTCTAAAGACCCCTCTGTCAAGCTCCTGAAGTTTGCAGATGACACCACACTGATCGGCCTCATCCAGGACAGTGACGAGTCTGCTTACAGACTGGAGGTTGAACAGCTGGCTGTCTGGTGCAGTCTTAACAACCTGGAGCTCAAGACAGTGGAGATGATCATGGACTTCAGGAGAAACCCCCCTGCTCTCCCCCCACTCACCATCATGAACAGCACTGTGACTGCAGTGGAGTCATTCAGGTTCCTGGGCACCACCATCTCCCAGGACCTGAAGTGGGACATTCACATTGAGTCCATTGTGAAAAAGGCTGAGGAAGCTGAGGAAGTTCAACCTGCCACAGGAGCTGCTGAAACAGTTCTACTCTGCCATCATTGAATCCATCCTCTGCACTTCAATTACCATCTGGTTCAGCTCAGCTACCAAATCTGACCTCAGAAGACTACAGAAGGTAGTCCGGTCTGCTGAGCGAATCATTGGCACAACCTTCCCCTCTCTCCAAGAACTGTACTTATCCAGAGTGAGAAAAAGGGCAAAGAAGATCACTCTGGACCCCTCACATCCAGCACACTCCCTCTTTGAACTGTTGCCATCTGGTCGACGCTACAGAGCCCTGAGCACCAGAACGACCAGACACAAGAACAGTTTCTTCCCTCAATCAATCCATCTCATGAACACTTGACAAACACGGAACACACAACACTATTATACATTATTTACTTAAAACACTTATTTATATTTCAAATTTGCACACATCATAACTGTACATACAAATTGTCTATATTATATATTGTTTTTTGCCTTTTTTGCACTTTGTCTATCTTGTAAATTTGTATATTATTTTATTATTTTTATTATGTGTCTTGTCTTGTCACTGTCACTCTGTTGCACTGTGGCACTTCTGTCACTAAAACAAATTCCTAGTATGTGTAAACATACCTGGCAATAAAGCTCTTTCTGATTCTGATTCTGATAATTTGTGATTGAGAGCTACTGCGTTATATAGTATACACACACAAAAGCATCTCAAACAACATTGGACCCCATTGACTTTCACTGTATTGACAAAAACACATGCAAACATTTCTCAGAAAAATATGGTGTTGATGTTTGTGTTTTTATGTCTGTGTGTTCCTCAGAGCAGGAAGATCCCCATCATCATTCGCCGGTATCTTCCTGACGGCAGTTATGAGGACTGGGGCTGTGACGAGCTCATCATCACTGACTGACGTCCACACACTCGCTCTGATCACGTGATCATCGCTGTCAGACGTCAGATCTGTGTGTTACAGCAGTGTTCACAGCAGGTCTCATCTGCTCTGCTCTGGTTTAAGGCTCTTTCACAATGAATGTGAAATTCGGCTCGAATGTTCGCCACAGTGACACTCTTGAATCGAAACAATAGATCCCTATAGAGCCTTTTTTTCACACCGGGCGCGAACATTCGCAAGTGTTTAGGGTGCCATTTGAGAGAGGGCCATTATCATTGTTGGCTATCTGAATTATGAGCACACATGTATCTCTGAAACGGGGCCTTTAGAGTGCGGAGGTTTCGTTTCACTCTGCACTTCTGGTGTTTGTCCACACGAGGGCAGCACAAACACACCATAAGAGGAGAAGACTTCTCTCTGAATCTCGTATGTTTATTTGTCTGTTTTATTCATGCGTAATTAAACCTTTTTGTAAATGATACCTTGTGTTTTTCTCTTTGTTGTTGTGAAAATACTGCGAATGTCAGTAGATTCACACTGATTAAATACAATTTAAACTCGATATACAGCATCTACAATCTAGAGCTGTTGATTGCCTCAAAATAACGTTGTACTTAAGTTTGTAAAACATGCAGAATTATTTCTGTTACATTTCTGAATAATATTAATAGAGGGCAAAAACTATTAAAGTACCAAGGAAACCGTCAATTAACTAAATATTGATTACAGTAACTGACTGTCTTTACGATATAATTCTGCAATGTTTAAAACTGTTCCAGAAAATACTAAATTACTAATTAAAATACTAATTAATATATAATAAGCCGCTGCATCTGTTGTTCCTAAAAAAGTTGATGCCATGGTACAAGAAACATCACATACTGAAAGATTTGATAATTTATTTAATAGTTTCTCTTTAGTTGTGTCCCATATCTTCTTTAAGATGATCATGTAGCCTATAATTTTTCAAAACTCATGACTCAATGACTCACCTTATAGTATCTCGGGTCTGTGTTTGTGGATGATCGCACTGAAAGTCCATCGGTGAATGAGGAGCATATATCTGTGATGAGGACATTACAAGAATATATCTCTATTTGCATGAACTTTGAGCATCATAATTTTGCAGATGTTGTTTATGCTCTAACAGAAACTGCACACTAACTAAAGTTAAAAAAGTAAAATCATAAACAACCACCCCTTTAAATAATTCATGTGGTTCAGATAACAATTTTTTGAGTCTCTGTTGATTAAACCAATCGCTTTTATTGTATGAACTCAAATTTTGAATTTCAATGAACTCAAAATTTTAAGGCAACCAGGAAACTTTTTTTTTTACAGTGACATGTATCTAAGTTTGCAGCTTGTTTGCGCCCCCTAGTGTGATAACCACTGTATTAAAATCTCTTAGAGAATGCCTAAACAACTCACAGCTTGTACAAATTGTCTTTCCTTGTTGTGAAAGTTTGTATATATAATATTTTTTATATAATAACCTTTCTTTCTGAGATGTTGGGCAGTGGAGGTTGATTCACAGGAGAGATGAGGACAAATGCAGCTTTATATCACTCATTTCCATTTATTGCAAAATAGTTTTTGTCAGAATTATATGTGAATAGCGTTTTTGAGGTGTAACAGTGACATTCCTCATCACACGAGTGATCAAATTGAATTTAGCTAGAGAAAAAAGGCCCCTGAATTTTACTATGCTGTTCAAAGATGGCACAGGCAGTCTTTTGACAGTGATATATATGTGTGGTAATGTCATATAACCTGATGTTGTATGGAATGTACCCCAAGTATCGCGTCCAACCAGTTTGTGAGTTGTGATGAGTGCACAACTTGATTTAATACACACACACATACTTAAGTTAACGCAGCAGTACTAGTTTGTTTCTTACTGTGCGAAGTGCTGATCAGTACAAAAGTGACAATTGTGTGAAGATGGCCTACTGGGACAGACAGTCCAGACAACATGGTGAGTCAGTTTATAAGTTTTTGAAATACTGCAGTTCTTTGAAAGTTTATACACAAGGTGCACAGAAGGGTTTTATATTGAAAGAAAATCGAATAGAAAAATATATTGTCATGGTGAATATTATGTTAACAGATCTGATGTTAAATTAACTGATGTTTACTACTTTAAAACTATAAAGACTGTCATGATAAACAATTTACATGTACACTGTAAAAATGTAGTTTTTCACTTTTTGAGTTATCTTTTTACATTGACTCAGTTAAGTTGTATTTATTTAGAATTTTTATATTTTCAACTTGACAAATGTAGTTATTTGAACATAAAGTGGTTTGGTTCACTGATCATATCTAACCTCATCACTGATAAGTGTCATTAGTGCCTCTAAACTTTCTACTGATCTTCTGATACTGCAGCATTTGCTCAAGCTTTGTCATGACAATCTGATAATTTGAAGAATTAAAAAAAGAAGAAAAAGATGAAATCAACAAAAAGCTTCATGCAGTTCATTCTGGGTGCACCAATCAAAACTCATCTACTGTTTCCAGAATGCATTGCAGCATGAATTTTAGTAATTGTTTTGTCACCATTGTTGAGGTTTGTGTGATGAGTGTTGATGTCAAAGTGCCCAAATGTCCAGTTTAAAATTGTTGCACATAAGATATTTTGGACATTCTCAGTTTGTGTCAGCGTTAATACATTAGTGCTCTTTCTATTCAGCTATATATGTTTAGTAAAAAGAAAATATTTGATTTTGATAGTTCAGTAGTGCCTCAATCTTACTATTGCTGTATTTGCTTATTGATAGCAGTAGATGCTATTTACACTAAGCAGCATTGTCTTAGCGAAATGTTATTTACACCAGGTGAAAATAGCGATAAATTTTATTTACACCATGTCAAAGTATCAGTTCTTTGCAATAAGAGTAAATAGTAATATGCTATCTATAATTTATATTGGCAGATACTATATGCATGTTAGTATTTTTATACATTAACAGGATGCAATAACATAGAGTGTAAATGATTATATTTGTTAAAATTATTAAATGGATGTTGCCTTATTAGGAGTATAACTCCTAAACAAATAAATACTTTTACTATTATTAAACACTGGTTAGACAGTTTATTTCCTATTTTAGAACATTATTTTCATTTTTATTGAAAATCAATGCCTTGATGGGAAAACAGAGAAGAGTGAGCTTCACAAAAGGCAAATTTGAACCCGAATTTGCTGCACCACTGAAGATGTTGAATTCTGCGTGTCATCCATTTTCTTCCGCTTATCCGGGGCCGGGTCGCGCGGTCAGCAGTCTAAGCAGAGATGCCCAGACTTCCCTCTCCCCAGACACTTCCTCCAGCTCTTCCGGGGGAATTCCGAGGTGTTCCCAGGCCAGCCGAGAGACATAGTCCCTCCAGCGTGTCCTAGGTCTTCCCCGGGGCCTCCTCCCGGTGGGACATGCCCAGAACACCTCCCCAGGGAGGCGTCCAGGGGGCATCCGGAACAGATGCCCGAGCCACCTCAGCTGGCCCCTCTCGATGTGGAGGAGCAGCGGCTCTACTCTGAGCTCCTCTCGAGTGACCGAGCTCCTCACCCTATCTCTAAGGGAGCGCCCAGCCACGGAGGAAACTCATTTCGACCGCCTGTATCCAGGATCTCATTCTTTCGGTCATGACCCAAAGCTCATGACCATAGGTGAGAGTTGGAATGTAGATTGACCAGTAAATCGAAAGCTTCACCTCACGGCTCAACTCCTTCTTCACCACGACGGACTGGTACATCGACTGCATTACTGCAGAAGCTGCACCGATCCGCCTGTCAATCTCCTGCTCCGTCCTTCCCTCACTCCTGAACAAGACCCCAAGATACTTAAACTCCTCCACTTGAGGCAGGACTACTCCACCAACCTGAAGGGGGCAAGCCACCCTTTTCCGGCTGAGAACCATGGCCTCGGACTTGGAGGTGCTGATTCTCATCCCAGCCGCTTCACACTCGGCTGCAAACCATCCCAGTGCACACTGAAGGTCCTGGTTTGATGGAGCCAACAGGACAACATCATCTGCAAAAAGCAGCGACAAAATCCTATAGTCCCCGAACCGGACTCCCTCCGGCCCCTGGCTGCGCCTAGAAATCCTGTCCATAACGATAATGAACAGGACCGGTGACAAAGGGCAGCCCTGCCGGAGTTCAAAAGCGCACCGGGAACAGGTCTGACTTACTGCCGGCAATGCGAACCAAGCTCCTGCTCTGGTCATACAGGGACCGGACAGCCATTAGCAGAGGGCCCCGGACCCCATTCTCCCAGAGCCACCCCCCACAGGGCGCCACGAGGGACACGGTCGAATGCTTTCTCCAAATCCACAAAGCACATGTGGACTGGTTGGGCAAACTCCCATGAACCCTCTAGCACCCTGAAGAGGGTATAGAGCTGGTCCAGTGTTCCACGACTGGGACGAAAACCACATTGTTCCTCCTGGATCCGATGTTCGACTGCTTTTCGAACATTGAACATCTGATTGTTGTTTGTAATGTCTGCTATTCTGAGAGTTCTTTCCTTTGTTCCTGTGGTCCTAGTTTTGATCTTTGCCTGTTGATTTCCCTGTTCTTGCCTGTGTGTTCTTGTCCTGTTGTTTGTTTGGACTGCCTGCCTGGATTATGACCCTTTGCCTCTCTTTGACCTCAAGTTTGCATTACCCTTTAAATAAACCCTGCAGTTAGATTCTCCACTTTGGTGTC
Source organism: Megalobrama amblycephala (assembly GCF_018812025.1). Lineage (NCBI taxonomy): Eukaryota > Metazoa > Chordata > Actinopteri > Cypriniformes > Xenocyprididae > Megalobrama > Megalobrama amblycephala. Next base: position 32,039,445 of record NC_063058.1, read on the forward strand.
CCTGTGCATTCCGTTACAATAATGATGACTAAACTTTTTCTTTTTTTTTTAATAAAAATATGTTTAATTAGAGCTAAATCTCTGTTAATTCTCAGAAACAACTTATAAATGAAATAAAGGCAAATTGGTCTGTAATAAGTGAAGATGGTAAAGCTGTATTTGGAGTTGTTTAATGATCCTCTGCTAAGATCTTGAGAGATTTAATTTAATTGTTTGCAGTTGATGTTTCAGTGGCTGAAATCAGAAGAATTATTATTTGCAGCTGAAATTAATTTAAATAAGAATAAAGTTCTCAACTGAAACTGGCTGAAACATTTGAAATAAAACAATATTTACAATTGACATGAAACAACAATTTAAATAAAATAATTATTTGCTTAATAAAATAAGCCAAATCTCATCTTACTCTCCAGAGCCTCATGTTTCAGGAGATCTTCCAGAGCCCTGTCACGTCTTAGCAGATCTTCCAGAGCCTCGTCACGTCTCAGCAGATCTTCCAGAGCCTCGTCACGTCTCAGCAGATCTTCTAGAGCCTCGTCCTGCCTCAGCAGATCTTCCAGAGCCTCGTCACGTCTCATCAGATCTTCAAGAGCCTCGTCACATCTCAACAGATCTTCCACAGCCTCGTCACGTTTCAGCAGATCTTCTAGAGCCTCATCACGTCTCAGCAGATCTTCCAGAGCCTCGTCATGTCTCAGCTGACCTTTCAGAGTCACGTAATATACAACAATATATAATATATAACAATATAACAATATTATGAAAGCAAAAAGACAAATAACCTTGATTTATTAACCCATTAACCAAAGTATACCCCATTTCCCCAGGATATGTACTTAAAAGTCATTATTACAAGTTAACTATAGTTGCCGCTTAGATTTTTGACTAAGTATACAAAAAAAAAAAAAAAAAACTATAGATCTCTTGTAAGATTCGTCTTGTTTGGATGATTATAGAGACCTTCATGATATATATCAACAAAAAAATATTAGTAACATGAAAATGACAACTATACACTGTGGCTGTAACATAGGAGAGCGGGACAATGGAGTTGAAGATCCACCTGCAGGCTTTATTCATAAGAGCGTAGTCGTACAGGCAGTGGGTCATACACCAGCAAACAGATCCAGAAAGGCAAGGCAAAAGAATAATCCAAACACAGGCTATGGTCAAGGCAGGCAGCAAACAATCATCAAACAAGGAAACAGTCCAGGGTCAAAACACAGGCAAGGCTAGGCAAAGACAAGGAACACAGAGACAAGGTAGAACAAAGGTTAAACAACACTCAGCAAAGTGTGCGCGAAGGAGTGCAGCTTAAAGGGAACCTGATGGGAAACAGGTGTGAGTGTGATCAGTGCCTAGCTGAGAGATTGTGGGAAATGTAGTCCAGATTGAAGTGACTGTGTGTGTGCAATGAGAAAGTCTTAATGATGAAACTGAGACCTCTGATGGGGAGTGGAAGGAAGCAGCAGTGGGCAGAAACGTGACAGAACCCCCCCCAAAGGAGTGGCTTCCAGACACTTCTAAATCTTGGAGGGAGGTGGAGCGGGGGCGGAACAGGGGTGGAATGGAGGGCCAGGTCCATGGAAAGGAAGACTGAAATAGGGCAGACGACCAGGGCGAAGAAGGCTGGACAGATGACCAGGGCAACAAACTTGAAGACCCCCACGGCGGAGCAGACAACCACCAAAGCAGTTCAGATAAGCTTGAAGACCCCCACAACAGAGCAGACGACCACCACAGTAGATCAGATGGTCTTGAAGATCCCCATGATGGAGCAGATGACCACCACAGTAGATCAGCTGGGCTTGAAGACTCCCTCTGCAGAGCAGATGACCAACAACATGGCTGAACAGGAGAAACTGAAACATGAAGCACAGAGAGGTTAATATAGGCCACTAGGGCCATGACAGTACAGGCAGGGAGCTCAGAAAAGCCCTCCAGGACTCTGACTGGAAGGTCCCCTGGTCATGTAGAGGGGAGCAGACAGTTCAGGAACAACCTCTGCGGTTGCTTTGGAACAAACGGATAGCTCTGGTACGACCTCTATGGTCATGTCAAGGCAGACGGGAAATTCAGGGATGACCTCCGTGGTCATGTCGAGGTAAACGGTAAACTCAGGGATGACCTCCGTGTATCCAGGCAGACAGGAAGTCCATAGCCCACGAGGCTGGGTTCTGGGACCACGGCAAACTCTGGAGTGGACTGATGGACTGGAGGGGGCTCTGGAACTGGAGCTGATGTGTGTGTAGCCCACATGCACCAAATGGTTGTGGCTATAATGGCCAACACTGCAATCTCTGATGGCTCAGGTGTGGCAACCATCTTGGCTGAGGTCTCACAGATAGCCACCTTAGCTGTGACAGGACAAGGCGAAAGTTCATAGACTGCTTCCTTAGCCGTGACAGGACAGGGCAAAAGTTCATAGACAGCCTCCATAGCCATGACAGGACAGGGCAAAAGTTCATAGACGGCCTCCTTATCCGTAACAGGATGGGGCGAAAGTTCATAGCTGGGTACCACTGACACCTCTTGAGGGTCTGCAGCGGATATACATATAACAATATATAATATATAACAATATAACAATATTATGAAAGCAAAAAGACAAATAACCTTGATTTATTAACCCATTAACCAAAGTATACCCCATTTCCCCAGGATATGTACTTAAAAGTCATTATTACAAGTTAACTATAGTTGCCGCTTAGATTTTTGACTAAGTATACAAAAAAAAAAAAAAACTATAGATCTCTTGTAAGATTCGTCTTGTTTGGATGATTATAGAGACCTTCATGATATATATCAACAAAAAAAATATTAGTAACATGAAAATGACACCTATACACTGTGGCTGTAACATAGGAGAGCGGGACAATGGAGTTGAAGATCCACGTGCAGGCTTTATTCATAAGAGTGTAGTCGTACAGGCAGTGGGTCATACACCAGCAAACAGATCCAGGAAAGGCAAGGCAAAAGAATAGTCCAAACACAGGCTATGGTCAAGGCAGGCAGCAAACGGTCATCAAACAAAGAAACAGTCCAGGGTCAAAAACACAGGCAAGGCACACAGAATACGGAGCCAATGTTGAAAACAAGGCTAAACAATACTCAGCAAAGTGTGTGTGAAGGAGTGCAGCTTATAAAGGGAACCTGATGGGAAACAGGTGTGAGTGTGATCAGTGCCTAGCTGAGGGATTGTGGGAAATGTAGTCCAGAGTGAAGTGACTGCATGTGTGCAATGAAAAGTCTTAATGTTGAAATGGAGACCTCTGGCTGGGTGTGGAAAGAAGCAGCAGCATATTTTTACAGTGATTGATTCTGAAACACACTGTACCCGGATTCTACTTTTGCTATAGCAACAAACACATTTCAGCAAAATGTTTACTTCACTTAATAATAAAGTTTACAATAAATAAATAAATACATGTAGGCTGATCAATCACTGTTCAAGAAATGTACGCTAAACATTTTATTTGTGTAATTAACATGTTTAATAATCAACAGAGCATTCAACATCTCAAGCGCAGGCAGATTGCCTTCAGAAAGATGCCAGATTATTCTATAATCCTAAAAACTTTTAGATTAAATTTATTTTACTAATTTGTCTGAAATAAAATTATATTAGGCTACATAATGTTTTTGTTATTTTTATTCGTCATGTAGGAGAGGCTGTGATATCATGTGCGTTAAACTGTCTTCCTCCTCCTAGCTCTTCCATTAAAATGAGGTGCAATACTCCAGATTTCCAAAAAACAAAACTTTAATCCAGTTGATATAGGTTAAAACAATCTTGGGATGCTGTTTGAGAAGAGTGTTTATATGTATGTGTGTTGTTTCCTAGAAAATACAATAGGTTACACACTGAATTAAATGACATAGGCTATAAATCATATTTCTTATTGATACTGAGTGACATAGTGAGGTAAACGAACACTGAAACTGCGATGATTAAAATAGCATCTTAAAGATACACAATAAGGTGCAAACAGAATACTAAACACAGTGACATCAAAATTAGTTTTAATAATCAATAAGTTTAGTATCACACTGAACAATTGCGGTCATGAAACTGTGGTGAGGGAGTCATGCAACAACAGATACACTTTCAAGCAAAATAATTATATTCAATCATTTAACAGTTAATTTAAAGGATTAGTCCAGTTTTAAATACACTTTTCCTGATAAATTTACTCACCCCCATGTCATCCAAGATGTTCATGTCTTTCTTTCGTCAGTCGAAAAGAAATGAAGGTTTTTGAGGAAAACATTCCAGGATTTTTCTCCTTACAGTGGATTTCAATGGCTACCAACAGATTGAAGGTCAAAATTACAGTTTCAGTGCAGCTTCAAGGGCTTTAAACGATACCAGACGAGTAATAAGGGTCTTATCTAGCGAATCGATCGGTCATTTTCGAAAAAAATACAACCGTTTATGCTTTATAAACAAAATATCGCCTTGAACGTACTTTCCGCTTCCGCATTCTTCATAACGCTTACGCTGAATGTCCTACGCCTTCCCTATTCAAGTCACGGAAAAAAACTAAACTGGCGCCGCGTTCGTTCGGTAAGTAGAATAGGGAAGGCGCAGAACATTCAGCGTAAGCGTTATGAAGAATGCGGAAGCGGAAAGTACGTTCAATGCTATATTTTGTTTATAAAGCATAAACGGTTGTATTTTTTTCGAAAATGACCGATCGATTCGCTAGATAAGACCCTTATTACTCGTCTGGTATCGTTTAAAGCCCTTGAAGCTGCACTGAAACTGTAATTTTGACCTTCAATCTGTTGGTAGCCATTGAAATCCACTGTAAGGAGAAAAATCCTGGAATGTTTTCCTCAAAAACCTTCATTTCTTTTCGACTGACGAAAGAAAGACATGAACATCTTGGATGACATGGGGGTGAGTAAATTTATCAGGAAAAGTGTATTTAAAAGTGGACTAATCCTTTAATCACTTAACGCACACAATACTGCACAAAATAAACCAATAACAAAGACTCTCTCTGTCCGAGACTCATACAATCTGGGCCAGTATGAACTAATACAGTAATGTGGATATTTACCGCAACCCATCCGTTATATTTGGTGATATACTGCCACCTTTTGGCACATTTGTGTATGTAACATTATTCTTAAGTTCTTAAACTCTTGTTAAACGTGTGTTTGTTATTGATGCACTCATTGAAAACCATTCAGGACTCACAAAGGAAAGATTGTCCTTTTTGATAACAGCCCTTTATTCCTCATGACCTGCTGGATTCTGTCAGTAGCAAAATCAGATACTATTAAAAACAAAAAGTCAGTTCAATCATGACAACTCTCGGAGTGGATTTAATTCAACCAGCATTTATTGGCATGGGGTATGAAGTATACATGGCTTGATTTTGGCGTACGAGATCTGCTACGCTGCTGCTGTTGCTGCTGCTACTGCTGCTGCAGTTACTGCTGCTGTTGCTGCTGAGCAAATACAAATTGTTTAGCTTAGTCAAATAAAACAACAAGGAAGAGGCTGCTGCAAGAATGGTAGAACCCCGTAGCAGATCTCTACAGGTGGCGCTGGGGAGGAGGAGGGATAACAGCGCTTCACATTGCGCAGCTTGTTGATCGCAGGCTAGGGTACGATATATATGGTTACGTGGATATGGAATTACTCCCGATTGGCTGATGCCATGGTGTAGAAAGAACCAATCAGCGCTTGGTTAGAGTTTCATGACTGAACTTTGTATTTTGGAAACTGCTCAGTAATAATTGATTAATAATGTTCTTCCTTCTTAGATCCCATGATGAATTCATTTCAACAAAAGACAGAAAAACCTGTAACCCATTTAATGCGACCGAAATGTGAGTATTAAACATTTGCATTTCGCAGATGCTTTATTCAAAGTGGCTTATACAGCATTCAAAGTTCACATATAATCAGTTCATGAATCGAACCAATGACCTTGGCGTTGTGAGCACCATGATACTGTTTGAGTCTGATCGCGCTCTGACAGCAGCAGTGATGTCTAGCACTCATTTAAGTATAAGTGCGAGACATCACTGCCATTGTCAGAGCGCGATTGGACCTCACTAAGTGAATGCTGAACACAGTTGGACATAGTGGTGTTTTAGATGTAAAAAATGATATAAATACTGTTCAGTTTCTCACACAAACTGATCGTTTCGTGTCTTAGGACATCAGTGTGTTGTCACGAGCCGCAGGGTTTAATTTGGATTTGTCTATGCACGTTTTTTCAACTCTTATTAAAGAGTTTTTTCAACTCTTATAGAGTTCCCATTCACTCGCATTATTTGACTGACAGACGGCAATGGTTGCAGTTAAAAATCATCATTTGTGTTCTACTGAAGAAATAAGTCACCTACATCTTGAATGCGCTGGGGGTAAGCAGATAAACATCATATTTTCACTTTTGGGTGAACTATCACTTTAATATACACGGATCAGTAATTATGCAAATTAGCCATGCCTCCACTCACTCACGCCAGCTCGGAGAGTCTAATGTTGCTGTAGTGATGAGCAATTTGTTGTTTGTTTTGTGGATATTTAAGAAAAAAAGCTTGCGTCGCTTCATATATTCAGTTTAACAGCTGTGCAACTGAACTGCACAGATGTTCTGACGCTTAAATTGTGTTTTTAATTATGAATTGGTAAAACGCCTTTGCAAAACGGTCTGAATCCACTTGTATTCGTTGGACTGCTCTCTCACTGAATCACATGAAGCGATTTCTCAGTAAAACAGACAGTATCGAGAGAAGGCTCCGTTTTCCTCTGTGAACTTCCGCCAAATGGATGTTTGACAATTTCGTTGCTTTTTGGAGGTTTCAGATTTAAAAAACATTCAGATGAAATCCTGCAGGCGCCCGTGCCTTCTCCGTACATGAAATAAATGCACTTCCTTGAACGAGTGCGAACTTCCAGCGTATTTACTTGAACTTATCAGGTCGGCTAATATCTATGGTTTGATCCATTCCAGAGGCGGCCAAAATCAGAATTTATAATGGACTGAATAGCTCTCTCAGAACTTGACATGTGAGGCCACACTGACTGACATATGCACATGAATCACGCTCACACGCACACGCTCAGATATTGTTTTAGCTGTGTTTTATAGTATTGAAATATTTCAAAGCACAAAAACATGAACTTTATTGGCTTTACTTCAAGTCAGCTGTCACTTTACTTTGGCGTGAGCCGCTATGAGCTCGCACACTTGACACAGCCCTTGCGACGGTTCTGTCATTAATTTATATGAATTAATATGATTAGCCTTTTGCTTGACTATGTTATCAAACAGCTAATAATGTGTTGCTAATGTTACACAAACCATGTTCCTGTTCTTCATCTCAGAGTCAGACAGCTGCCTTCTAACAATCAGTATCCTTACAAACGCTTTGAACAACTCAGAACGTCAGTGGAGAAAGGCTTCTAGTTCATCATAACATCGTAATAGACTTGCTATATTGCTAAATCTACACAATTTTTCATATCAACTGAAAATATACTGGGATAACCTGGCTTCTTTCGAGACTTTCCTGCTTCAGAGCAGTCATAGTCAATGATATGCTAAAGCCTGCCGGTACATTGTTGTGATTGGTTACAAGGTAGTCTGTGACGTCACAAACATCCACGATTTCAAACCACGGGTTTTTGGTTTACTGCAGTTTCAAACATAAAATACTCAGCAATGGTGCTGACTTATGAATTTGCACATGGTTTGTCTTAAAGCATATTTAAAACACTACATATGCATATAAACAACATAAAAAACTTGATTTTCACCGCAGGGGGTCTTTAACAGGGTAACAAGAGGTCGAGGCAACAATAGACAGTTGAACGCATGGCGCAAACAACACAACAACACGTGCCAAAGCACATGGCGAAGCGAACAAATACACCACGCGTCGGAGTGCGTGAGTGGACAAACGAGACAGCCATGCGCTTCGGACAAACAGCGGTAGAAACACAAGGCAGATCAAACCGCCTTTCCTCACAGAAGGATCAGTATTCTAAAGTGTTACCCCATCTTGATGTCCATTGCCGATCCTGTTCCCCTTCTTTCTTTTCTCTGGTTTTTATAATAGGGGATTTGAAAAACACATTAATTCAATCCCTATTTTACTTAGCATCCTTGGATGGGTGAAAGTAAAATCACTACAGTTGATTCTGTCATCACCTATAAAGTAGCTAGATTTGCTGATCTAAAATTTGTTCTGTAGTTAATATATAGAGTGACACTTTAAAACTCTGTAAACTCTGTAACTGCTATAGACACAGAGCAGTGTTAATTTAAAGGTGCCATAGACTGTAAAATTGAATTTCACCTCAGCATAGTTAAATAACAAGAGTTCAGTACATGGAAATGACATACAGTGGAGTCTCAAACACCATTGTTTCCTCCTTCTTATTGTAAATTTGATTTGTGCAAAATGACCTCCGAAGAACAGGCGAATCTCAACATAACACCAGACTGTGACACAACAGTTCGGGATCATTAATATGTACGCCCCCAATATTTGCATATGCCAGCCCATGTTCAAGGCATTAGACAAGCCAGTATTAACGCCTGGATGCTACACAGCTGAATAAACAGACTTTATGCTGGTAAGCAAGCAAGAACAACAGCGAAAAATGGCAGATGGAGCAATAATAACTGACATGATCCATGATAATCATGATATTATTTAGTGATATTTGTAAATTGTCTTTCTAAATGTTTTCGTTAGCATGTTGCTAATGTACTGTTAAATGTGGTTAAAGTTACTATAGTTTCTTACTGTATTCACGGAGACAAGAGCCGTCGCTATTTTCATTTTTAAACACTTGCAGTCTGTATAATTCATAAACACAACTTCATTCTTTATAAATCTCTCCAACAGTGTGTAATGTTAGCTTTAGCCATGCAGCATTATCAGACTCATTCAGAATCAAATTGTAAACATCCAAATAAATACTATATTTGCATAATCTGATATGCTGCATAATAAACTCTTTGTAAAGATCCATTTTGAGGGTTATATTAGCTGTGTGAACTTTGTTTACGCAATGTATTATAGACTTGCGAGCTTGGGGGCAGGGAGCGTGAGCATTTAAAGGGGACACACATAGAATCTGCACATTTTTAATTATGCACCAAAATAGGCAAGTTAAAACATGGTATAATAAAAAATCTGTGGGGTATTTTGAGCTGAAACTTCACAGACACATTCGGTGGACACCTTAGACTTATATTACATTTTGTGAAAAGGGGTTCTAGGGCACCTTTAACACCAGGGATTTTGATGTGCTTCAGAGTAAGGAGCTGAGTTTTAATCTCTCCCCTCTCTCTTTTTCTTGTAATAGTAATGACGTCTCTTTTCTCAGACTCTGAATGCTGTTAATAAACAGTGTAGGAAATGGCAAGTATTGCCCTGGCATTGCTTCTCACCATATAATGTATTACTACTTTATCAACCCCATCTGGTCCCAAGGATTTCAGTAGCCCAAAAAAGGCTCAAATTTGTAATGCAAGTAGTCCTGCGATTTGTGGCGTAGCGTACTCAACAAATGAAGTTCATGTAGTTGATCACTAACATTCTCTTCCTCCATTGCAATCTGCCGAAGTGATCATTATTTCATTTATTCATTAAGTGCATAATCCTTAAATACGCAACATGAAATAGCCAAGAATTCCTCAAAAAATGTCACACCATGTCTACACCAGACGCGACAAACCAACCGTTGCAAAGCATTTGGACTACATCAAAAATAGGACGGGCAATCCATTTACTGTCGGGAATTTGTTGTGTTGTGCCGCTCACATCTGATTTAGACATGTTGTTAGTGTGCTTTCTGCACTGAGTTAAATATCTCCATACCAGAACTCTGATTGTCAGATGAGAGCCAGTCAGAATGACCGACGTGACCGAAACTTGTTTGTTACGATGAACATTGATATATTCACCTCAGAGAATAGGGTACATGTATTTTACTTTATGTAACATTATTCTTAAAGGTGCCCTAGAACTTTTTTTTACAAGATGTAATATAAGTCTAAGGTGTCCCCTGAATGTGTCTGTGAAGTTTCAGCTCAAAATACCCCATATATTTTTTTTAATTAATTTTTTTAATTTAATTTTGGGCATAATTAGAAACGAGCCGATTTCAGGTTGCGGTCCCTTTAAATGCTCGCGCTCTCTGCCCCCTCCCGAGCTCTCGACTCTATCACAGCATAAACAAAGTTTACACAGCTAATATAACCCTCAAAATGGATCTTTACAAAGTGTTCGTCATGCATGCTGCATGCATACATCGGATCATGTGAGTATAGTATTTATTTGGGTGTTTACATTTTATATTGAATGAGTTTGAGGCTATGGTCTGTGGCTAACGGCTAACATTACGCACTGTTGGAGAGATTTATAAAGAATGAAGTTGTGTTTATGCATTATACAGACTGCAAGTGTTTAAAAATGAAAATAGCGACGGCTCTTGTCTCCGTGAATACAGTAAGAAACGATGGTAACTTTAACCACATTTAACAGTACATTAGCAACATGCTAACGAAACATTTAGAGAGACAGTTTACAAATATCACTAAAAATATCATGTTATCATGAATCATGTCAGTTATTATCGCTCCATCTGTCATTTTTCGCTATTGTCCTTGCTTGCTTACCTAGTCTGATGATTCAGCTGTGCACATCCAGACGTTCTGCCCTTGTGTAATGCCTCAATCATGGGCTGATGAACATATGCAAATATTGGGGGCGTACACCCCGACTGTTACGTAACAGTCGTTGTTATGTTGAGAGATTCACCTGTTTTTCGGAGGTCTTTTAAACAAATGAGATTTATATAAGAAGGAGGAAACAATGGAGTTTGAAACTCACTGTATGTCATTTCCATGTACTGAACTCTTGTTATTTAACTATGCCAAGATAAATTCAATTTTTAATTCTAGGGCACCTTTAAGTTCTTAAACTCTTGTTAAACAGGTGTGTTTGCTATTGATGCACTCATTGAAAACCATTCAGGACTCACAAAGGCAAGATTGTCCTTTTTGATAACAGCCCTTTATTTCTCATGACCTGTTGGATTCTGTCAGTAGCAAAATCAGACACTATCAGACACACAAAAAATCAGTTTGGAAACTGCTCAGTAATAATTGATTAATAATCTTCTTCCTCCTTAGATCCCATGATGAATTCATTTCAACAAAAAAGAAAAACTGTAACGCGACCGAAATGTAAGTATTAAACATTTGCATTTCGCAGATGCTTTATTCAAAGTGGCTTACACACAATTCAAAGTTCACATATAATCAGTTCATGAATCGAACCAATGACCTTGGCGTTGTGAGCACCATGATACTGTTTGAGTTACAGGAAAGCCTCTTATTTCACACAATAACACATTCTGACACTATATTTGCACTATTATTAGGGGCCAAGCACAGAAGGTGTGTAGGCACCTATTTTATCTGTTGCCAGTCTTATTTTTCTTCTTCTTCTTCTGCTCTTGAGTCTATGGCAGCCCATAGAAACGCTTGCAGGAAAATTGAAATTTGGCACACAGAAAGGCTTTGCTCAGATTTGAATGAAAATTGAACAGATCATCTTCAACCAGCCAACAAAAAATTATGGAATTCAAGTTGATTTGTCAAACTGTTTTCGAAAACATGTGCAAACGAATTTTATGTAGTGCCTGTGAAAATAGACATTAAGGCTGTATCTCCTCAACGCTTTATCATATTAAGACCAAACTTGTCATTATAAGCATGACCTGAGGTTATATGCTGTGTTTTGATGCAGCACCACCTACTGGTCAGGAGATTCAAAAAAATGGCTATTTTTGCATTAAACTGCTTCAGTGTTACTTTTAACACCCTGCTAGTGGTTACCATATTAACACAGAGAGGTGTTGATTTAACACCGGGTAATTTCATGGCTCAAGACGTAAGCTTTCTGAACAGCAATGAAATTGTTGGTGTTTTATTTTATTGAGATAAATTTTCATTGAACTCAATGAAATAAAACACCAGCAAAGGAATGGTGTTTTTTCCTGTGTTTTTATTAGACATGCCACCAAGTTTCTATAACTCCAACAAACTTTGGATAAATTTAACATCTGATATCCAACATAAGTCTCTCCCACTTTATTGCCCTTTGAATGGAACATATACGTTCTCTCGGTCTGGAATCATGGTGGAATATCCTGTGGAGTCCACTTAGTGTCAAATAGAACAAACGTCTGAAGTGATACGAGATACATACAAAATGTGTATAGTGGGGGGTCATGAGGAACAGATTTGAGAACCCCTGATCTAGATGTAACTTGAATAGTTTAAAGCCCTTCAACATTTTACTGGATGGTGTGATAGCTGACAGCCTCACAATGTATCAGACATCATCAACAATCGGGAAGTTCTTGAAAGGACCAGATGCAAATGCATTCCCTGAGAACAAAACTAAAGTGACCTTGTCATGACCGTGCATACAGCTGATGAAAATGAGCAGCCAGCAAATGCCATCTACTGTTTTGGAGAGAGGAAGTTGCTCAGCTGCATTTGTGAGAAAATCAAACCAAGAGAATCTCATAACAATTTTCTTTCACAAACGTAACAGAGATAATTATATGCATTTGTATGTTTTGGTTTTATCTTAAAGGTTATATGCAATTTGTACAGATTTATTTGTATTTATTTATGAAATATGTTTATATTTGTAAAACTGTATATTTGAAGAGTTTTGTTCCAAAACGCGATAAACGGCATTTAAAAAAAAAAAAACATAAAAATTTGAGTTTCCACCAAAATCAGTATTGTATCTGGTCGGTACTGAAAAGTCATTTCATTAATTTTGCGCAAAATGCGATATCCGTCGTTTTATTCTGTCATGTCAGAAATGTTATTCTGTCAAACGGCAGTCTCCCTTCTCCGCAGAACGCGATATATCCGCTCAAATCACAGCGCTCCATTCCACCCACTGTAAACAGTAATGGCGGTGCTCTCAATACACTTGACATCCTAGTTTTCCTTATTTACTTTGTGATCAACAAAAAGAGTAAAATTAATAATTTTGACAGCATTGATGAACCTGTGGTGATTTCTACGGTGGGGAAGAAACGCAAGTCATCGAAATGTAATCATTTACTAGGGGAGATTAAGAAGATGAGGCACTCAAGTAATTTATAACATTAACAAGATGACTC